>NW_027210425.1:0-73330 GCF_027789765.1 Dendropsophus ebraccatus | reverse complement strand
CCCCCCCCCCCCCGCCTGGTCCCAGTCATCGTATCCAGCAGTCCATCTGTATCCTGAGTAAAGCCGCCCCCCCCCCCCCGCACTGGTCCCAGTCATGTATCCAGCAGTCCATCTGTATCCTGAGTACAGCCCCCCCCCCCCGCGCACTGGTCCCAGTCATGTATCCAGCAGTCCATCTGTATCCTGATACAGCCGCTCCCCCCCCCCTCCCCCCGCCTGGTCCCAGTCATGTATCCAGCAGTCCATCTGTATCCTGAGTACAGCCGATAGCCCCCCCCCCCCGCGCACTGGCCCAGTCATGTATCCAGCAGTCCATCTGTATCCTGAGTACAGCCGCTAGCCCCCTCCCCCCCCCCCGCACTGTTCCCCCAGTCATGTATCCAGCAGTCCATCTGTTCCTGAGTACAGCCGCTAGCCCCTCCCCGCCCGCACTGGTCCCACATGTATCCAGCAGTCCATCTGTATCCTGAGTACAGCCGCCCCCCCCCCCCCCGCACTGGTCCCCAGTCATGTATCCAGCGTCCCTCTGTATCCTTAGTACCAGCCGCTCCCCCCCCCCGCACTGGTCCCAGTCCATGTATCCAGCAGTCCATCTGTATCCTGAATACAGCCGCTCCCCCCCCCCCCCCCCCCCGCACTGGTCCCAGTCATGTATCCAGATCCATCTGTATCCTGATACAGCCGCCCCCGCCCCCCCCCCCCCGCACTGGTCCCATCATGTATCCAGCAGTCCATCTGTATCCTGAGTACAGCCGCCCCCCCCCCCCCCCGCAACTGGTCCCAGTCATGTATCCAGCAGTCCATCTGTATCCTGAGTACAGCCGCCCCCCTCCCCCCCCCGCACTGGTCCCAGTCATGTATCCAGCAGTCCATCTGTATCCTGAGTACAGCCGCGGCCCCCTCCCCCCCCCCGCACTGGTCCCAGTCATGTATCCAGCATCCATCTGTATCCTGAGTACAGCCGCCCCCCCCCTCCCCCCCCCACACTGTCCCAGTCATGTATCCAGCAGTCGCTGTATCCTGAGTACAGCCGCTCCCCCCCCCCCCCCCCGCACTGCCCAGTCATGTATCCAGCAGTCCATCTGTATCCTGAGTACAGCCGCTCCCCCCCCCCGCACTGGTCCCAGGTCATGTATCCAGCAGTCCATCTGTATCCTGAGTACAGGCCGCCCCCCCCCCCCCCCCGCACTGGTCCCAGTCATGTATCCAGCAGTCCATCTGTATCCTGAGTAACAGCCGCCCCCCCCCCCCCCGCACTGGTCCCAGTCATGTATCCAGCAGTCCATCTGTATCCTGAGTACAGTCGCTCCCCCCCCCCTCCCCCCCCCGCACTGGTCCCAGTCATGTATCCAGCAGTCCATCTATATCCTGAGTACAGCCGCCCCCCCCCCCCCCGCACTGGTCCCAGTCATGTACCCAGCAGTCCATCTGTATCCTGAGTACAGCCGCCCCCCCCCCCCGCACTGGTCCCCAGTCATGTATCCAGCAGTCCATCTGTATCCTTAGTACACGCGCTCCCCCCCCTCCCCCGTACTGTCCCAGTCATGTATCCAGCAGTCCATCTGTATCCTGAGTACAGCCGCTAGCCCCTTCCCCCCCCCGCACTGGTCCCAGTCATGTATCCAGCAGTCCATCTGTATCCTGAGTACAGCCGCCCCCCCCCCCCCCGCACTGGTCCCAGTCATGTATCCAGGAGTCCATCTGTATCCTGAGTACAGCCGCTAGCCCCCTCCCCCCCCCCGCACTGGTCCCAGTCATGTATCCAGCAGTCCATCTGTATCCTGAGTACAGCCACTAGCCCCCTCCCCCCCCCGCACTGGTCCCAGTCATGTATCCAGCAGTCCATCTGTATTCTGAGTACAGCCGCCCCCCCCCCCCCGCACTGTCCCAGTCATGTATCCAGCAGTCCATCTGTATCCTGAGTACAGACCGCCCCCCCCCCCCCCCCGCACTGGTCCCAGTCATGTATCCAGCAGTCCATCTGTATCCTGAGTACAGGCCGCTAGCCCCTTCCCCCCCCCCGCACTGGTCCCGTCATGTATCCAGCAGTCCATCTGTATCCATGAGTACAGCCGCCCCCCCCCCCGCGCACTGGTCCCAGTCATGTATCCAGCAGTCCATCTGTATCCTGAGTAACAGCCGCCCCCCCCCCCGCGCACTGGTCCCAGTCATGTATCCAGCAGTCCATCTGTATCCTGAGTACAGCCGCCCCCCCCCCCCGCCTGGTCCCAGTCATGTATCCAGCTGTCCATCTGTATCCTGAGTAACAGGCCGCTCCCCCCCCCCTCCCCCCGCACTGGGTCCCAGTCATGTATCCAGCAGTCCATCTGTATCCTGAGTACAGCCGCTCCCCCCCCCCCCGCACTGGTCCCAGTCATGTATCCAGCAGTCCATCTGTATCCTGAGTACAGCCGCCCCCCCCCCCGCACTGGTCCCAGTCATGTATCCAGCAGTCCATCTGTATCCTGAGTACAGCCGCTAGCCCCCTCCCCCCCCCCCGCACTGGTCCCAGTCATGTATCCAGCAGTCCATCTGTATCCTGAGTACAGCCGCTAGCCCCCTCCCCCCCCCCGCACTGGTCCCCAGTCATGTATCCAGCAGTCCATCTGTATCCTGAGTACAGCAGCCCCCCCCCCCCCCGCACTGGTCCCAGTCATGTATCCAGCAGTCCATCTGTATCCTGAGTACAGCCGCTAGCCCCCTCCCCCCCCCGCACTGGTCCCAGTCATGTATCCAGCAGTCCATCTGTATCCTGAGTACAAGCCGCCCCCCCCCCCCGGCACTGGTCCCAGTCATGTATCCAGCTGTCCATCTGTATCCTTAGTACAGCCGCTCCCCCCCCCCGCACTGGTCCCAGTCATGTATCCAGCAGTCCATCTGTATCCTTAGTACAGCCGCCCCCCCCCCACCCCGCACTGGGTCCCAGTCATGTATCCGAGTCCATCTGTATCCTGAGTACAGCCGCTCGCCCCTCCCCCCCCGACTGGTCCCAGTCATGTATCCAGCAGTCCATCTGTATCCTGAGTACAGCCTCCCACCCCCCCGCACTGGTCCCAGTCATTTATCCAGCAGATCCATCTGTATCCTGAGTACAGCCCCTCCCCTCCCCCTCCGCACTGGTCCCAGTCATGTATCCAGCAGTCCATCTGTATCCTGAGTACAGCCGCTCCCCCTCCGCACTGGTCCCAGTCATGTATCCAGCAGTCCATCTGTATCCTGAGTACAGCCCCCCCCCCCCCCCCCCGCACTGGTCCCAGTCATGTATCCAGCAGTCCATCTGTATCCTGAGTACAGCCGCTAGCCCCCTCCCCCCCCCCCGCACTGGTCCCAGTCATGTATCCAGCAGTCCATCTGTATCCTGAGTACAGCCGCTAGCCCCCTCCCCCCCCCGCACTGGTCCCAGTCATGTATCCAGCAGTCCATCTGTATCCTGAGTACAGCCGCCCCCCCCCCCCCCCCCCCGCACTGGTCCCAGTCATGTATCCAGCAGTCCATCTGTATCCTGAGTACAGCCGCCCCCCCCCCCCCCCCGCACTGGTCCCAGTCATGTATCCAGCAGTCCATCTGTATCCTGTGTACAGCCGCTAGCCCCCCCCCCCCCCCCCCGCACTGGTCCCAGTCTTGTATCCAGCAGTCCATCTGTATCCTGAGTACAGCCGCTCCCCCCCCTCCCCCCGCACTGGTCCCAGTCATGTATCCAGCAGTCCATCTGTATCCTGAGTACAGCCGCTAGCCCCCTCCCCCCCCGCACTGGTCCCAGTCATGTATCCAGCAGTCCATCTGTATCCTGAGTACAGCCCCTCCCCCTCCCCCCCCCGCACTGGTCCCAGTCATGTATCCAGCAGTCCATTTGTATCCTGAGTACAGCCGCTAGCCCCCCCCCCCCCCGCACTGGTCCCAGTCATGTATCCAGCAGTCCCATCTGTATCCTGAGTACAGCCCCTCCCCCTCCCCCCCCTCCGCACTGGTCCCAGTCATGTATCCAGCAGTCCATCTGTATCCTGAGTACAGCCGCTACCCCCTCCCCCCCCCCCGCACTGGTCCCAGTCATGTATCCAGCAGTCCATCTGTATCCTGAGTACAGCCGCTAGCCCCCCCCCCCCCCGCACTGGTCCCAGTCATGTATCCAGCAGTCCATCGTATCCTGAGTACAGCCCCTCCCCCTCCCCCCTCCGCACTGGTCCAGTCATGTATCCAGCACATGACTATACACAAGTAGAAGAAGATTCACATTACTGTACAGAATCTACTGCGGATACGAGGATTGCTCACAATGCAGTTACTATGGTAACACTGGTAAATAATGTGCAGGCTGTATATCTATATACCCTCTAGCTGCTATACAGGGAGGAAAATAAGCTGTGACACAATGGAAGGAGAGAAGTTCCTAGGTGGTGCAGTGTGTTTGCCGTCAGAGGTCGGACGCTTCCTGGGGGTTCGGACCAGGTTTGCAGACCCTGCAGCAGGATTGTGTCCCCCCCCCCCCTCCATACACATCAAATCACAGCTTCCAGGTTTCGGGGCTGTCACTGGGATCAGCTCCTCCAAAGTTTTCCTATTGGGGTCAGGTGTGGAGACTGGCGGCCGCTCCACGACCACCAGATGCTTCTACCTGGTCTCATCTGATCACATGACCTGTCTGATGTGATGTCACACGGGCCTGGACGTGTGCTGGTTTAAGCAGTATTATACTCAATGAGGGTGTAGTGTAATCTATGTGACTGTGGTCCCCTCTCTCCTCAGGTCAGTGACCAGGTCCTCCCGTGTAGTTCTGGGCTGATTCCCGACCTTTATCACAATTATCCTTACCCCCGCTGGGTGACATCTTACATGGACACCAGACCGGGGATGATTGACAAGCCATCCTGTGTTTCTTCCATTCTCTAATAATTGCACCAACACTTCTTACCTTCTCACCAAGCTGCTGCCTATTGTCCTGTAGCCCATCCCAGCCTTGTGCAGGTCTGCAGTTCTGTCCCTGGTGTCCTTAGACAGCTCTCTGATCTTGGCCATGGTGGAGAGGTTGGAGTGTGATGAGTGTGTGGACAGGTGATTATTATACAGGTGATGAGATGACACAGGTGTAGGTAATCCGATAATGAGGGCAGAGGGGGAGGAGATTCTTATAAAGACCCTAAGGCCTCATTCACACGTCTGCAAAAAAGTGTCTGTATTTGCAGATCTGCAATTGGTGGCAAAGACAGACCACATTGCTTTCAACAGGGCTATTCCCATTTTGTCTCCGCCTTTGCGTTCGGGACGCGTTGTAGTGCGGACGGCAATTGCAGCACATTTCTCCAGAAACCTATAAGAGCCTCCACCATTGTTACCCAGCAGAAAACACTACAAATTGTGGATGAGCCCTGCGGATTGCAGATGCCAATAGACACGTCCCCAATAGTAATAGATACGTTCCCCGCTCGGCATGACGTATCACATGACGTATCACGCTGGCGGCAGCAGGGAAACTACTTGAATCTCGCTGCTTCTCATTACAGCCGGAATGATATTGACGCATGATGGCAGGAAGGAATCCATTACTTCCCTCCCCATCCGTAAGGTCCCAAATTTGTGGCTGTGTGCATACAGCCTAACAGCTCTGTGAGCGGCAGATGTCCTGCTGGTCGGTCGCTGACCAAATCCTTATATCATGGAATAAAATGGTGAATAATTATATATAAATCCTACAATGTGATTATCTGAAAGGTCTATAGATTCTGTCCCCACAGGTGACGTACTGGTCAGAAAATATTACCCCCCCCCCCTCCATCCTGTGTAGGTGGTCTGCTGCGGATCAGAAATATTCCCCCCCCCTCCATCCTGTGAAAGTGGTCGGCAGCGGATCAGAAATATTACCCCCCCCCCCCTCCATCCTGTGTAAGTGGTCGGCAGCGGATCAGAAATATTCCCCCCCCTCCATCCTGTGTAAGTGGTCGCAGCGGATCAGAAATATTACCCCCCCCCCTCCATCTTGTGTAAGTGGTCGGCAGCGGATCAGAAATATTACCCCCCCCCTCCATCCTGTGTAAGTGGTCGGCAGCAAATCAGATACTTATCACCGCTGTACATATCATTTAGCTCCTCTCCTATATATCCCCTAGCTCTTGTCACCCTATATATCCCCTAGCTCCTATATATCCCCTAGCTCCTGTCCCCCTATATATCCCCTAGCTCCTGTCCCCCTATATATCCCCTAGCTCCTATATATCCCCTAGCTCCTGTCACCCTATATATCCCCTAGCTCCTGTCCCCCTATATATCCCCTAGCTCCTGTCCCCCTATATATCCCCTAGCTCCTGTCCCCCTATATATCCCCTAGCTCCTGTCACCCTATATATCCCCTAGGTCCTATATATCCCCTAGCTCTTGTCACCCTATATATCCCCTAGCTCCTGTCACCCTATATATCCCCTAGTTCCTCTAATCCTATATATCCCCTAGCTCCTGTCACCCTATATATCCCCTAGCTCCTGTCCCCCTATATATCCCCTAGCTCCTGTCACCCTATATATACCCTAGCTCCTGTCACCCTATATATCCCCTAGCTCCTGTCCCCCTATATATCCCCTAGCTCCTGTCACCCTATATATCCCCTAGCTCCTGTCACCCTATATATCCCCTAGCTCCTGTCCCCCTATATATCCCCTAGCTCCTGTCACCCTATATATCCCCTAGCTCCTGTCACCCTATATATCCCCTAGCTCCTGTCACCCTATATATCCCCTAGCTCCTATATATCCCCTAGCTCCTGTCCCCCTATATATCCCCTAGCTCCTGTCCCCCTATATATCCCCTAGCTCCTGTCACCCTATATATCCCCTAGCTCCTGTCACCCTATATATACCCTAGCTCCTGTCCCCCTATATATCCCCTAGCTCCTGTCACCCTATATATCCCCTAGCTCCTGTCCCCCTATATATCCCCTAGCTCCTGTCACCCTATATATCCCCTAGCTCCTGTCACCCTATATATCCCCTAGCTCCTATATATCCCCTAGCTCCTGTCACCCTATATATCCCCTAGCTCCTGTCCCCCTATATATCCCTTAGCTCCTGTCACCCCTATATATCCCCTAGCTCCTATATATCCCCTAGCTCCTGTCCCCCTATATATCCCCTAGCTCCTGTCCCCCTATATATCCCCTAGCTCCTGTCACCCTATATATCCCCTAGCTGCTGTCACCCTATATATCCCCTAGCTCCTGTCACCCTATATATCCCCTAGCTCCTGTCCCCCTATATATCCCCTAGCTCCTGTCCCCCTATATATCCCCTAGCTCCTATATATCCCCTAGCTCCTGTCACCCTATATATCCCCTAGCTCCTGTCACCCTATATATCCCCTAGCTCCTGTCACCCTATATATCCCCTAGCTACTGTCACCCTATATATCCCCTAGCTCCTATCACCCTATATATCCCCTAGCTCCTGTCACCCTATATATCCCTTAGCTACTGTCACCCTATATATCCCCTAGCTCCTATATATCCCCTAGCTCCTGTCCCCCTATATATCCCCTAGCTCCTGTCCCCCTATATATCCCCTAGCTCCTGTCCCCCTATATATCCCCTAGCTCCTGTCACCCTATATATCCCCTAGCTCCTGTCACCCTATATATACCCTAGCTCCTGTCACCCTATATATCCCCTAGCTCCTGTCCCCCTATATATCCCCTAGCTCCTGTCACCCTATATATCCCCTAGCTCCTGTCACCCTATATATACCCTAGCTCCTGTCCCCCTATATATCCCCTAGCTCCTGTCACCCTATATATCCCCTAGCTCCTGTCCCCCTATATAACTCCTAGCTCCTATATATCCCCTATATATCCCCTAGCTCCTGTCCCCCTATATATCCCCTAACTCCTGTCACCCTATATATCCCCTAGCTCCTGTCCCCCTATATATCCCCTAGCTCCTGTCCCCCTATATATCCCCTAGCTCCTGTCACCCTATATATCCCCTAGCTCCTGCCACCCTATATATACCCTAGCTCCTGTCACCCTATATATCCCCTAGCTCCTGTCACCCTATATATCCCCTAGCTCCTGTCACCCTATATATCCCCTAGCTCCTGTCACCCTATATATACCCTAGCTCCTGTCACCCTATATATCCCCTAGCTCCTATATATCCCCTAGCTCCTGTCACCCTATATATCCCCTAGCTCCTGTCCCCCTATATATCCCCTAGCTCCTATATATCCCCTAGCTCCTGTCCCCCTATATATCCCCTAGCTCCTGTCCCCCTATATATCCCCTAGCTCCTGTCCCCCTATATATCCCCTAGCTCCTGTCACCCTATATATCCCCTAGCTCCTGCCACCCTATATATACCCTAGCTCCTGTCACCCTATATATCCCCTAGCTCCTGTCACCATATATATCCCCTAGCTCCTGTCACCCTATATATCCCCTAGCTCCTATATATCCCCTAGCTCCTATATATCCCCTAGCTCCTGTCACCCTATATATCCCCTAGCTCCTGTCCCCCTATATATCCCCTAGCTCCTGTCCCCCTATATATCCCCTAGCTCCTGTCACCCTATATATCCCCTAGCTCCTGTCCCCCTATATATCCCCTAGCTCCTGTCCCCCTATATATCCCCTAGCTGCTGTCACCATATATATCCCCTAGCTCCTGTCCCCCTATGTATCCCCTAGCTCCTGTCACCCTATATATCCCCTAGCTCCTGTCCCCCTATATATCCCCTAGCTCCTATATATCCCCTAGCTCCTGTCACCCTATATATCCCATAGCTCCTATATATCCCCTAGCTCCTGTCACCCTATATATGCCCTAGCTCCTGTCACCCTATATATCCCCTAGCTCCTGTCCCCCTATATATCCCCTAGCTCCTGTCACCCTATATATCCCCTAGCTCCTGTCACCCTATATATCAACTAGCTCCTATATATCCCCTAGCTCCTGTCACCCTATATATCCCCTAGCTCCTGTCCCCCTATATATTCCCTAGCTCCTGTCCCCCTATATATCCCCTAGCTCCTGTCACCCTATATATCCCCTAGCTCCTGTCCCCCTATATATCCCCTAGCTCCTGTCACCCTATATCCCCTAGCTGCTGTCACCCTATATATCCCCTAGCTCCTATATATCCCCTAGCTGCTGTCACCCTATATATCCCCTAGCTCCTGTCCCCCTATATATATCCCCTAGCTCCTGTCACCCTATATATCCCCTAGCTCCTATATATCCCCTAACTCCTGTCACCCTATATATCCCCTAGCTCCTATATATCCCCTAGCTCCTGTCACCCTATATATCCCCTAGCTCCTGTCCCCCTATATATCCCCTAGCTCCTGTCCCCCTATATGTCCCCTAGCTCCTGTCACCCTATATATCCCCTAGCTCCTGTCACTCTATATATCCCCTAGCTCCTGTCCCCCTATATATCCCCTAGCTCCTGTCCCCCTATATCCCCTTGCTCCTGTCCCCCTATATATCCCCTAGCTCCTGTCCCCCTATATATCCCCTAGCTCCTGCCCCCCTATATATCCCCTAGCTCCTGTCACCCTATATATCCCCTAGCTCCTATATATCCCCTATATATCCCCTAGCTCCTGTCACCCTATATATCCCCTAGCTCCTATATATCCCCTATATATCCCCTAGCTCCTATATATCCCCTAGCTCCTGTCCCCCTATATATCCCCTAGCTACTGTCCCCCTATATATCCCCTAGCTCCTGCCCCCCTATATATCCCCTAGCTCCTGTCACCCTATATATCCCCTAGCTCCTGTCACCCTATATATCCCCTAGCTCCTGTCACCCTATATATCCCCTAGGTCCTATATATCCCCTAGCTCCTGTCACCCTATATATCCCCTAGCTCCTGTCCCCCTATATATCCCCTAGGTCCTATATATCCCCTAGCTCCTGTCCCCCTATATATCCCCTAGCTCCTGTCATCCTATATATCCCCTAGCTCCTGTCACCCTATATATCCCCTAGGTCCTATATATCCCCTAGCTCCTGTCCCCCTATATATCCCCTAGCTCCTGTCACCTATATATCCCCTAGCTCCTGTCCCCCTATATATCCCCTAGCTCCTGTCACCCTATATATCCCTTAGCTCCTGTCCCCCTATATATCCCCTAGCTCCTGTCACCCTATATATCCCCTAGCTCCTGTCCCCATATATATCCCCTAGTTCCTCTAATCCTATATATCCCCTAGCTCCTGTCACCCTATATATTCCCTAGCTCCTGTCACCCTATATATCCCCTAGCTCCTGTCCCCCTATATATCCCCTAGCTCCTATATATCCCCTAGCTGCTGTCCCCCTATATATCCCCTAGCTGCTGTCCCCCTATATATCCCCTAGCTCCTATATATCCCCTAGCTCCTGTCACCCTATATATCCCCTAGCTCCTGTCCCCCTATATATCCCCTAGCTCCTGTCCCCCTATATATCCCCTAGCTCCTGTCACCCTATATCCCCTAGCTCCTGTCACCCTATATCCCCTAGCTCCTGTCCCCCTATATATCCCCTAGCTCCTGTCCCCCTATATATCCCCTAGCTCCTGTCACCCTATATATCCCCTAGCTCCTGTCACCCCTATATATCCCCTAGCTCCATATATCCCCTAGCTCCTGTCACCCTATATATCCCCTAGCTCCTGTCACCCTATATATCCCCTAGCTCCTGTCACCCTATATATCCCCTAGCTCCTATATATCCCCTAGCTGCTGTCCCCCTATATATCCCCTAGCTCCTATATATCCCCTAGCTCCTGTCACCCTATATATCCCCTAGCTGCTGTCCCCCTATATATCCCCTAGCTCCTATATATCCCCTAGCTCCTGTCACCCTATATATCCCCTAGCTGCTGTCCCCCTATATATATCCCCTAGATCCCTGTCCCCCCTATATATCCCCTAGCTCCTGTCCCCCTATATATCCCCCTAGCTCCTGTCACCCTATATATCCCCCTAGCTCCTATATATCCCCTAGCTCCTGTCCCCCCTATATATCCCCTTAGCTCCTATTTATCCCCTAGCTCCTGTCACCCTATATATCCCCTAGCTCCTATATATCCCCTAGCTCCTGTCACCCTATAATATCCCCTAGCTCCTGTCACCCTATATATCCCCTAGCTCCTGTCACCCTATATATCCCCTAGCTCCTGTCACCCTATATCCCCCTAGCTCTGTCCACCCTATATATCCCCTAGCTCCTGTCACCCCTATATGATCCCCTAGCTCATGTCACCCCTATATATCCCCTAGCTCCTGTCACCCTATATACCCCTAGCTCCTGTCCCCCTATATATCCCCTAGCTCCTATATATCCCCCTAGCTCCTGTCCACCCTATATATCCCCTAGCTCCTGTCCCCCTATATATCCCCTAGCTCCTGTCCCCCTATATATCCCCTAGCTCCTATATATCCCCTAGCTCCTGTCACCCTATATATCCCCTAGCTCCTGTCCCCCTATATATCCCCTAGCTCCTGTCCCCCTATATATCCCCTAGCTCCTATATATCCCCTAGCTCCTGTCCCCCTATATATCCCCTAGCTCCTGTCACCCTATATATCCCCTAGCTCCTATATATCCCCTAGCTCCTGTCACCCTATATATCCCCTAGCTCCTTACCCCCTATATATCCCCTAGCTCCTGTCACCCTATATATCCCCTAGCTCCTGTCCCCCTATATATCCCCTAGCTCCTGTCACCCTATATATCCCCTAGCTCCTGTCCCCCTATATATCCCCTAGCTCCTGTCACCCTATATATCCCCTAGCTCCTATATATCCCCTAGCTCCTGTCCCCCTATATATCCCCTAGCTCCTGTCCCCCTATATATCCCCTAGCTCCTGTCCCCCTATATATCCCTAGCTCCTGTCCCCCTATATATCCCCTAGCTCCTGTCCCCCTATATATCCCCTAGCTCCTGTCCCCCTATATATCCCCTAGCTCCTGTCCCCCTATATATCCCCTAGCTCCTGTCACCCTATATATCCCCTAGCTCCTGTCCCCCTATATATCCCCTAGCTCCTGTCCCCCTATATATCCCCTAGCTCCTATATAGGCTTGAGCTGTAGCCTGGGATGATAGAGAGTAGACTGTAAGCTCTTGGGGCAGCGCGGTGCTCTGAACTCTTTGTGCCCTTCGGTTCTCTGAATACAGATTATTCCTGAGTCACATGAGGCAGCACAGTACACAGCACTATATCCTGTATACAGGGGCTGGGGGCTACAGACCACCTGACTGCCACACACTCCACAGCATCATCCAGCTGTCTGTCCACAGATCCATGAGAAGACAGCTCCCCAATACAGAACACGACAGAGGAGTCTGGGGGAGGATGGAGGAGGGCAGAGAAGTCTAGGGGAGAACAGAGGAGTCTGGGAGAGGATGGAGGAGGGCAGAGGAGACCAGGGGAGGAGGGGACAGAGAAGTCTAGGGGAGAACAGAGGAGTCTGGAGGAGACCAGGGGAAGAGGGGGGACAGAGGAGACCAGGGGAAGAGGGGGGAAAGAGGAGACCAGGGGAAGGAGAGGACAGAGGAGACCAGGGGAAGGAGAGGACAGAGGAGACCAGGGGAAGGAGAGGACAGAGGAGACCAGGGGAAGAGGGGGGAAAGAGGAGACCAGGGGAAGAGGGGGGAAAGAGGAGACCAGGGGAAGGAGAGGACAGAGGAGACCAGGGGAAGGAGAGGACAGAGGAGACCAGGGGAAGAGGGGGGAAAGAGGAGACCAGGGGAAGGAGAGGACAGAGGAGACCAGGGGAAGGAGAGGACAGAGGAGACCAGGGGAAGGAGAGGACAGAGGAGACCAGGGGAAGAGGGGGGACAGAGGAGACCAGGGGAAGGAGAGGACAGAGGAGACCAGGGGAAGAGGGGGGACAGAGGAGACCAGGGGAAGAGGGGGGAAAGAGGAGACCAGGGGAAGAGGGGGGACAGAGGAGACCAGGGGAAGAGGGGGGACAGAGGAGACCAGGGGAAGAGGGGGGAAAGAGGAGACCAGGGGAAGAGGGGGGAAAGAGGAGACCAGGGGAAGAGGGGGGACAGAGGAGACCAGGGGAAGAGGGGGGACAGAGGAGACCAGGGGAAGAGGGGGGAAAGAGGAGACCAGGGGAAGGGGGGGGGGGCAGGGGAGACCAGGGGAAGGAGAGGACAGAGGAGACCAGGGGAAGAGGGGGGACAGAGGAGACCAGGGGAAGGGGGGACAGAGGAGACCAGGGGAAGAGGGGGGACAGAGGAGACCAGGGGAAGAGGGGGGAAAGAGGAGACCAGGGGAAGGGGGGACAGAGGAGACCAGGGGAAGAGGGGGGACAGAGGAGACCAGGGAAGAGGGGGGACAGAGGAGACCAGGGGAAGAGGGGGGACAGAGGAGACCAGGGGAAGGAGAGGACAGAGGAGACCAGGGGAAGGAGAGGACAGAGGAGACCAGGGGAAGAGGGGGGACAGAGGAGACCAGGGGAAGAGGGGGGACAGAGGAGACCAGGGGAAGAGGGGGGACAGAGGAGACCAGGGGAAGAGGGGGGAAAGAGGAGACCAGGGGAAGAGGGGGGGAAAGAGGAGACCAGGGGAAGAGGGGAACAGAGGAGACCAGGGGAAGGGGGGGGGGGGCAGGGGAGACCAGGGGAAGGAGAGGACAGAGGAGACCAGGGGAAGGAGAGGACAGAGGAGACCAGGGGAAGGAGAGGACAGAGGAGACCAGGGGAAGAGGGGGGACAGAGGAGACCAGGGGAAGAGGGGGGACAGAGGAGACCAGGGGAAGAGGGGGGACAGAGGAGACCAGGGGAAGGGGGGGGGGGGGCAGGGGAGACCAGGGAAAGGAGAGGACAGAGGAGACCAGGGGAAGAGGGGGGAAAGAGGAGACCAGGGGAAGGGGGGGGGGCAGGGGAGACCAGGAAAGGAGAGGACAGAGGAGACCAGGGGAAGGAGAGGACAGAGGAGACCAGGGGAAGGAGAGGACAGAGGAGACCAGGGGAAGAGGGGGTACAGAGTGAGACAAGGGGAAGAGGGGGACAGAGGAGACCAGGGAAGAGGGGGGAAGAGGAGACCAGGGGAAGAGGTGGGGGGCAGGGGAGACCAGGGAAAGAGGGGGGACAGAGGAGACCAGGGGAAGAGGGGGGAAAGAGGAGACCAGGGGAAGGAGAGGACAGAGGAGACCAGGGGAAGGGGGGGGGGGAGGGGAGACCAGGGGAAGAGGGGGACAGAGGAGACCAGGGGAAGAGGGGGGAAAGAGGAGACCAGGGGAAGAGGGGGGACAGAGGAGACCAGGGGAAGAGGGGGGACAGAGGAGACCAGGGGAAGAGGGGGGAAAGAGGAGACCAGGGGAAGGAGAGGACAGAGGAGACCAGGGGAAGGGGGGGGGGGGGGCAGGGGAGACCAGGGAAAGAGGGGGGACAGAGGAGACCAGGGGAAGAGGGGGGACAGAGGAGACCAGGGGAAGAGGGGGGACAGAGGAGACCAGGGGAAGAGGGGGGACAGAGGAGACCAGGGGAAGAGGGGGGAAAGAGGAGACCAGGGGAAGAGGGGGACAGAGGAGACCAGGGGAAGAGGGGGGAAAGAGGAGACCAGGGGAAGGGGGGGGGGGGGCAGGGGAGACCAGGGGAAGGAGAGGACAGAGGAGACCAGGGGAAGAGGGGGGACAGAGGAGACCAGGGGAAGAGGGGGACAGAGGAGACCAGGGGAAGGAGAGGACAGAGGAGACCAGGGGAAGAGGGGGGGAAAGAGGAGACCAGGGGAAGGGGGGGGGGGCAGGGGAGACCAGGGGAAGGAGAGGACAGAGGAGACCAGGGGAAGAGGGGGGACAGAGGAGACCAGGGGAAGAGGGGGGAAAGAGGAGACCAGGGGAAGAGGGGGGACAGAGGAGACCAGGGGAAGAGGGGGGACAGAGGAGACCAGGGGAAGAGGGGGGAAAGAGGAGACCAGGGGAAGAGGGGAACAGAGGAGACCAGGGGAAGAGGGGGGACAGAGGAGACCAGGGGAAGAGGGGGGACAGAGGAGGCCAGGGGAAGGGGGGACAGAGGAGACCAGGGGAAGGAGAGGACAGAGGAGACCAGGGGAAGAGGGGGGACAGAGGAGACCAGGGGAAGGAGAGGACAGAGGAGACCAGGGGAAGAGGGGGGACAGAGGAGACCAGGGGAAGAGGGGGGACAGAGGAGACCAGGGGAAGAGGGGGGACAGAGGAGACCAGGGGAAGAGGGGAACAGAGGAGACCAGGGGAAGGGGGGGGGGCAGGGGAGACCAGGGGAAGGAGAGGACAGAGGAGACCAGGGGAAGAGGGGGGACAGAGGAGACCAGGGGAAGGAGAGGACAGAGGAGACCAGGGGAAGGAGAGGACAGAGGAGACCAGGGGAAGGAGAGGACAGAGGAGACCAGGGGAAGGGGGGAACAGAGGAGACCAGGGGAAGAGAGGACAGAGGAGACCAGGGGAAGGAGAGGACAGAGGAGACCAGGGGAAGGAGAGGACAGAGGAGACCAGGGGAAGGAGAGGACAGAGGAGACCAGGGGAAGGGGGGAACAGAGGAGACCAGGGGAAGAGAGGACAGAGGAGACCAGGGGAAGAGAGGGGGGAACAGAGGAGACCAGGGGAAGAGAGGACAGAGGAGACCAGGGGAAGAGAGGGGGGGACAGAGGAGACCAGGGGAAGGAGAGGACAGAGGAGACCAGGGGAAGGAGAGGACAGAGGAGACCAGGAAAGGAGAGGACAGAGGAGACCAGGGAACGAGAGGACAGAGGAGACCAGGAAAGGAGAGGACAGAGGAGACCAGGGAACGAGAGGACAGAGGAGACCAGGGGAAGAGGGGGGACAGAGGAGACCAGGGGAAGGAGAGGACAGAGGAGACCAGGGGAAGAGGGGGGACAGAGGAGACCAGGGGAAGGAGAGGACAGAGGAGACCAGGGGAAGGGGGGGACAGAGGAGACCAGGGGAAGAGGGGGGAAAGAGGAGACCAGGGGAAGGGGGGACAGAGGAGACCAGGGGAAGGAGAGGACAGAGGAGACCACGGGAAGAGGGGGGACAGAGGAAACCAGGGGAGGACAGAGGAAACCAGGGGAGGACAGAGGAAACCAGGGGAGGACAGAGGAAACAGAGGAAACCAGGGGAGGACAGAGGAAACAGAGGAAACCAGGGGAGGACAGAGAAAACCAGGGGAGGAGGGGACAGAGAATTCTACGGGAGAACAGAGAGGTCTGGAGAAGGGCGGAGAAGTCTAGGGGAGAAAAAAAAAAAAAAAAGAGGAGAGCAGGGAAGGAGGGGACAGAGGAAACCAAGGGAGGACACAGGAAACCAGACCAGGGCAGGAGGGGAAAGACAAGTCTAGGGGAGAACAGAGGTCTGAAGGAGGGCAGAGAAGTTTAGGGGAGGAAAGAGGAGACCAGATGATTCTAGGCCAGGACAGAGGGGTCTGGGTCTGTGGCAGGACAGAGGAGTCTGGATGGGACGAGGAGACAAGGGAGAGGGACAGAGGAGTCTGGAAGGAAGAGAGGGAGTTTTAAGGGGACAAACATCAATCTGAAATAGCCTTGGACTGAGGCGCAATTAATCTGTGGCTATTTCGGACATGCGCAGTACAGAAGGGATAGGACACCGCCGTACAGATAGGACACCTGTCAGGGCCCCGGGGAACAAAGAGACACAGGACAAGTGGGCCCTATGGCTAACACCCCCCACACTGTCCCTACCTACTTGCAGTGCAGGTCCTAAATGACCGTCCGCAACTGGGCCTCAGTCCCTGCACTCAAATAAGTGCAAAACACAGAGAAGACACAGTACAGGCAAACAAGGTACAATGACAGTAGACAAGGTAAAGTCACACAGAAGGACAGGACCAAGAAGGCAGCGAGGAACAGGGGACCAAACCAATGGAGTACGAAAGCCAGAGATGCAACAAGGTAAATAGAGAACCAAAAGCCGGAGATAGTAGCAGGATGAACTAAGGACTAAGCAAGGAACACTGAGGACTAAGCAAGGAACACTGAGGACTAAGCAAGGAACACTGAGGACTAAGCGAGGTAAACAAAGCAACACACAGAACCAAAAGACAAAGAATGGCAAGAAACAAGCAAAGGGAAACGGAGAATACACGGGATAGAGACTGAAGGCAAAAAAGGCTGGATCTAGCTGACAGACAAGCTGGACAAAACTATCCAGAGCCCAGAGTGCAGGGAGAGACCGAGCTATAAGGGAACAGAAGTCCCAGACTCCAAGCTGATAGGTAGAGCAGGAGAAACACACAAGAGAATCACAGAAAGCCAGAGGTGAGGAGACCTGTCAATCACAACACAGCAGAGACAATTAGTGAATAGGAGAACTGACAAAACATGGACGGGATCACAGAAGACATAAACAGAACAAAACCAGGCACGGACCTAAAGCCAAAAGCGCAGTCTTTGGCGCAGAGGTCGGATCTTCACCGCAGAGGGTGGCACTGATGTCTTTTCAGGCACAATCATGACTAAATAGATAAGATAAAACACCGCTGTACGGATAGGACACCGCTGTACAGATAGGAGACTGCTATACAGATAGGACACCGCCGTACAGATAGGAGATCGCCGTACAGATAGGAGATCGCTATACAGATAGGAGACCGCTGTACAGATAGGAGACCGCTGTACAGATAGGACACCACCGTACAGATAGGAGACCGCCGTACAGATAGGAGACCGCTGTATAGATGGGACACCGCTGTACAGATAGGAGACTGCTGTACAGATAGGAGACCGCTGTACAGATAGGACACCGCTGTACTGATAGGACACCACCGTACAGATAGGAGACTGCTGTATAGATAGGACACCGCTGTACAGATAGGAGACTGCTGTACAGATAGGAGACTGCTGTACAGATAGGAGATCACTGTACAGATAGGAGACCGCTGTACAGATAGGAGATCGCTGTACAGATAGGACACCGCCGTACAGATAGGACACCGCTGTACAGATGGGAGACCGCTGTACAGATAGGACACCGCTGTACAGATAGGAGACTGCTGTACAGATAGGACACCGCTGTACAGATAGGAGATCACTGTACAGATAGGAGATCGCTGTACAGATAGGAGATCACTGTACAGATAGGAGATCACTGTACAGATAGGAGATCACTGTACAGATAGGAGATCACTGTACAGATAGGAGACCGCTGTACAGATAGGAGATCGCTATACAGATAGGAGATCGCCGTACAGATAGGAGACCGCTGTACAGATAGGAGATCGCTGTACAGATAGGAGACCGCTGTACAGATAGGAGACCGCTTTACAGATAGGAGACTGCTGTACAGATAGGAGATCGCTGTACAGATAGGACACCACCGTACAGATAGGAGATCGCTGTACAGATAGGAGACCGCTGTACAGATAGGAGACCGCTTTACAGATAGGACACCACCGTACAGATAGGAGATCGCTGTACAGATAGGAGACCGCTGTACAGATAGGAGATCGCTGTACAGATAGGAGACCGCTGTACAGATAGGAGATCGCTATACAGATAGGAGACCGCTGTACAGATAGGAGATCGCTGTACGATAAGGACACCGCTGTACAGATAGGAGACCGCTGTACAGATAGTATGATCGCTGTACAGATAGGAGACCGCTGTACAGATAGGAGATCGCTATACAGATAGGAGACCGCTGTACAGATAGGAGACCGCTGTACAGATTAGGAGATCAGCTATACAGATAGGACACCAACCGTACAGATAGGAGACTGCTGTACGGGTAGGAGACGCTGTACAGATAGGAGATCGCTATACAGATAGAGACCGCTGTATAGATAGGAGATCGCTGTACAGATAGGAGACCGCTGTACAGATAGGAGACCGCTGTACAGATAGGAGATCGCTGTACAGATAGGAGACCGCTGTACAGATAGGAGACTGCTGTACAGATAGGAGACCGCTGTACAGATAGGAGACCGCTGTACACATAGGAGATCGCTGTACAGATAGGAGACTGCTGTACAGATAGGAGACCGCTGTACAGATAGGAGACCGCTGTACAGATAGGAGATCGCTGTACAGATAGGAGACCGCTGTACAGATAGGAGATCGCTGTACAGATCGAGATCGGCTGTACAGATAGGAGACCGCTGTACAGATAGGAGACTGCTGTACAGATAGGAGACCGCTGTACAGATAGGAGAACCGCTGTACAGATAGGAGACCGCTGTACAGATAGGAGACCGCTGTACAGATAGGAGACCGCTGTACAGATAGGAGACCGCTGTACAGATAGGAGATCGCTGTACAGATAGGAGACCAGCTGTACAGATAGGAGATCGCTGTACAGATAGGAGATCGCTGTACAGATAGGAGGACCGCTGTACAGATAGGAGACTGCTGTACAGATAGGACACCGCTGTACAGATAGGAGATCGCTGTACGATAGGAGATCGCCTGTACAGATAGGAGACTGCTGTACAGAATAGGAGACCGCTGTACAGATAGGAGACCGCTGTACAGATAGGAGACTGCTGTACAGATAGGAGATCGCTGTACAGATAGGACACCGCCGTACAGATAGGAGACTGCTATACAGATAGGAGATCGCTATACAGATAGGAGATCACTGTACAGATAGGAGATCACTGTACAGATAGGAGATCACTGTACAGATAGGAGATCACTGTACAGATAGGAGACCGCTGTACAGATAGGAGATCGCTATACAGATAGGAGATCGCCGTACAGATAGGAGACCGCTGTACAGATAGGAGATCGCTGTACAGATAGGAGACCGCTGTACAGATAGGAGACCGCTTTACAGATAGGAGACTGCTGTACAGATAGGAGATCGCTGTACAGATAGGAGACCGCTGTACAGATAGGAGACCGCTTTACAGATAGGACACCACCGTACAGATAGGAGATCGCTGTACAGATAGGAGACCGCTGTACAGATAGGAGATCGCTGTACAGATAGGAGACCGCTGTACAGATAGGAGATCGCTATACAGATAGGAGACCGCTGTACAGATAGGAGATCGCTGTACAGATAGGACACCGCTGTACAGATAGGAGACCGCTGTACAGATAGGAGACTGCTGTACGGGTAGGAGACCGCTGTACAGATAGGAGATCGCTATACAGATAGGAGACCGCTGTACAGATAGGAGATCGCTATACAGATAGGAGACCGCTGTACAGATAGGAGACCGCTGTACAGATAGGAGATCGCTGTACAGATAGGAGACCGCTGTACAGATAGGAGACTGCTGTACAGATAGGAGACCGCTGTACAGATAGGAGACCGCTGTACACATAGGAGATCGCTGTACAGATAGGAGACTGCTGTACAGATAGGAGACCGCTGTACAGATAGGAGATCGCTGTACAGATAGGAGACCGCTGTACAGATAGGAGATCGCTGTACAGATAGGAGATCGCTGTACAGATAGGAGACCGCTGTACAGATAGGAGACTGCTGTACAGATAGGAGACCGCTGTACAGATAGGAGACCGCTGTACAGATAGGAGACCGCTGTACAGATAGGAGACCGCTGTACAGATAGGAGACCGCTGTACAGATAGGAGACCGCTGTACAGATAGGAGATCGCTGTACAGATAGGAGACCGCTGTACAGATAGGAGACCGCTGTACAGATAGGAGATCACTGTACAGATAGGAGACCGCTGTACAGATAGGAGACTGCTGTACAGATAGGACACCGCTGTACAGATAGGAGATCGCTGTACAGATAGGAGATCGCTGTACAGATAGGAGACTGCTGTACAGATAGGAGACCGCTGTACAGATAGGAGACCGCTGTACAGATAGGAGACTGCTGTACAGATAGGAGATCGCTGTACAGATAGGACACCGCCGTACAGATAGGAGACTGCTATACAGATAGGAGATCGCTATACAGATAGGAGATCGCTGTACAGATAGGAGACCGCTGTACAGATAGGAGACTGCTATACAGATAGGAGATCGCTGTACAGATAGGAGACCGCTGTACAGATAGGAGATCACTGTACAGATAGGAGACCGCTTTACAGATAGGAGACTGCTGTACAGATAGGAGATCGCTGTACAGATAGGAGACCGCTGTACAGATAGGAGATCACTGTACAGATAGGAGATCACTGTACAGATAGGAGACTGCTGTACAGATAGGAGATCGCCGTACAGATAGGAGACCGCTGTACAGATAGGAGACCGCTGTACAGATAGGAGATCGCTGTACAGATAGGAGATCGCCGTACAGATAGGAGATCGCTGTACAGATAGGAGATCGCTGTACAGATAGGAGATCACTGTACAGATAGGAGATCGCCGTACAGATAGGAGATCGCTGTACAGATAGGAGACTGCTGTACAGATAGGAGATCACTGTACTGATAGGAGACCGCTGTACAGATAGGAGATCGCTGTACAGATAGGACACCACCGTACAGATAGGAGACCGCTGTACAGATAGGAGATCGCTGTACAGATAGGACACCACCGTACAGATAGGAGATCGCTGTACAGATAGGAGATCGCTGTACAGATAGGAGACCGCTGTACAGATAGGAGATCGCCGTACAGATAGGAGATCGCTGTACAGGTAGGAGATCGCTGTACAGATAGGACACCGCTGTACAGATAGGAGACCGCTGTACAGATAGGAGACCGCTGTACAGATAGGAGATCGCCGTACAGATAGGAGACCGCTGTACAGATAGGAGATCGCTGTACAGATAGGAGATCGCTGTACAGATAGGACACCACCGTACAGATAGGAGATCGCTGTACAGATAGGACACCGCTGTACAGATAGGAGACTGCTGTACAGATAGGAGATCGCTGTACAGATAGGACACCACCGTACAGATAGGAGACTGCTGTACAGATAGGAGATCGCTGTAAACATAGGAGATCGCTGTACAGATAGGAGATCGCTGTACAGATAGGAGATCGCTGTACAGATAGGAGACTGCTGTACAGATAGGAGACCGCTGTACAGATAGGAGATCGCCGTACAGATAGGAGACTGCTGTACAGATAGGAGATCGCTGTACAGATAGGAGATCGCTATACAGATAGGAGATCACTGTACAGATAGGAGATCGCTATACAGATAGGAGATCGCCGTACAGATAGGAGACCGCCGTACAGATAGGAGATCGCTGTACAGATAGGAGACCGCTGTACAGATAGGAGACCGCTTTACAGATAGGAGCATCGCTGTACAGTAGAGATCGCTGTACAGATAGGAGACCGCTGTACAGATAGGCGACCGCTGTACAGATAGGAGACCGCTGTACAGATAGGAGATCCGCCTGTACAGATAGGAGACCGCTGTACAGATAGGAGATCGCTGTACAGATAGGAGACCGCTTTACAGATAGGAGACCGCTGTACAGATAGGAGATCGCTGTACAGATAGGACACCACCGTACAGATAGGAGATCGCTGTACAGATAGGAGACCGCTGTACAGATAGGAGATCGCTATACAGATAGGAGATCACTGTACAGATAGGAGATCGCTATACAGATAGGAGATCGCTGTACAGATAGGAGATCGCTGTACAGATAGGAGACCGCTGTACAGATAGGAGATCGCTATACAGATAGGAGATCACTGTACAGATAGGAGACTGCTATACAGATAGGAGATCGCTGTACAGATAGGAGATCGCTGTACAGATAGGAGATCGCTGTACAGATAGGAGATCGCTGTACAGATAGGAGATCGCTGTACAGATAGGAGACCGCTGTACAGATAGGAGATCGCTATACAGATAGGAGATCACTGTACAGATAGGAGATCGCTATACAGATAGGAGATCGCCGTACAGATAGGAGACCGCTGTACAGATAGGAGATCGCTGTACAGATAGGAGACCGCTGTACAGATAGGAGATCGCTGTACAGATAGGAGACCGCTGTACAGATAGGACACCGCTGTACAGATAGGAGACTGCTGTACAGATAGGAGATCGCTGTACAGATAGGAGATCGCTGTACAGATAGGAGACTGCTGTACAGATAGGAGACTGCTGTACAGATAGGAGACCGCTGTACAGATAGGAGACCGCTGTACAGATAGGAGATCGCTTTACAGATAGGAGACCGCTGTACAGATAGGAGATCGCTGTACAGATAGGAGACCGCTGTACAGATAGGAGATCGCTTTACAGATAGGAGACCGCTGTACAGATAGGAGATCGCTGTACAGATAGGAGACCGCTGTACAGATAGGAGACTGCTGTACAGATAGGAGATCGCTGTACAGATAGGAGACCGCTGTACAGATAGGAGATCGCTGTACAGATAGGAGACCGCTGTACAGATAGGAGATCGCTGTACAGATAGGAGACCGCTGTACAGATAGGAGATCGCTATACAGATAGGACACCACCGTACAGATAGGAGATCGCTGTACAGATAGGAGATCGCTGTACAGATAGGAGACCGCTGTACAGATAGGAGACCGCTTTACAGATAGGAGACTGCTGTACAGATAGGAGATCGCTGTACAGATAGGAGACCGCTGTACAGATAGGAGACCACCGTACAGATAGGAGATCGCTGTACAGATAGGAGACCGCTGTACAGATAGGAGACCGCTGTACAGATAGGAGATCGCTGTACAGATAGGAGACCGCTGTACAGATAGGAGACTGCTGTACAGATAGGAGACCGCTGTACAGATAGGAGACCGCTGTACACATAGGAGATCGCTGTACAGATAGGAGACTGCTGTACAGATAGGAGACCGCTGTACAGATAGGAGACCGCTGTACAGATAGGAGATCGCTGTACAGATAGGAGACCGCTGTACAGATAGGAGATCGCTGTACAGATAGGAGATCGCTGTACAGATAGGAGACCGCTGTACAGATAGGAGACTGCTGTACAGATAGGAGACCGCTGTACAGATAGGAGACCGCTGTACAGATAGGAGACCGCTGTACAGATAGGAGACCGCTGTACAGATAGGAGACCGCTGTACAGATGGGATCGCTGTACAGATAGGAGATCGCTGTACAGATAGGAGACCGCTGTACAGATAGGAGATCGCTGTACAGATAGGGAGATCACTGTACGAGTAGGAGACCGCTGTACAGATAGGAGACTGCTGTACAGATAGGACACCGCTGTACACATAGGAGATCGCTGTACAGATAGGAGATCGCTATACAGATAGGAGATCGCTGTACAGATAGGAGATCGCATGTACAGATAGGAGATCGCTGTACAGCTAGGAGATCGCCGTACAGATAGGAGATCGCTGTACAGATAGGACACCACCGTACAGATAGGAGATCGCTGTACAGATAGGAGATCGCTGTACAGATAGGAGATCGCCGTACAGATAGGAGATCGCTGTACAGATAGGACACCACCGTACAGATAGGAGATCGCTGTACAGATAGGAGATCGCTGTACAGATAGGAGATCGCTGTACAGATAGGAGATCGCTGTACAGATAGGAGACTGCTATACAGATAGGAGATCGCTGTACAGATAGGAGATCGCTGTACAGATAGGAGATCGCTATACAGATAGGAGATCACTGTACAGATAGGAGATCGCTGTACAGATAGGAGACTGCTGTACAGATAGGAGATCGCTATACAGATAGGAGATCACTGTACAGATAGGAGACTGCTGTACAGATAGGAGACCGCTGTACAGATAGGAGACCGCTGTACAGATAGGAGACTGCTGTACAGATAGGAGATCGCTGTACAGATAGGACACCGCCGTACAGATAGGAGACCGCTGTACAGATAGGAGATCGCTGTACAGATAGGAGACCGCTGTACAGATAGGAGACCGCTGTACAGATAGGACACCGCTGTACAGATAGGAGACCGCTGTACAGATAGGAGACCGCTGTACAGATAGGAGATCACTGTACAGATAGGAGATCACTGTACAGATAGGAGATCGCTGTACAGATAGGAGATCGCTATACAGATAGGAGATCGCTATACAGATAGGAGATCGCTGTACAGATAGGAGACCGCTGTACAGATAGGAGACTGCTGTACAGATAGGAGACTGCTGTACAGATAGGACACCGCTGTACAGATAGGAGATCGCTGTACAGATAGGAGACCGCTGTACAGATAGGAGACTGCTGTACAGATAGGAGACTGCTGTACAGATAGGAGACCGCTGTACAGATAGGAGACCGCTGTACAGATAGGAGATCACTGTACAGATAGGAGACCGCTTTACAGATAGGAGACTGCTGTACAGATAGGAGATCGCTGTACAGATAGGAGACCGCTGTACAGATAGGAGATCACTGTACAGATAGGAGATCACTGTACAGATAGGAGACTGCTGTACAGATAGGAGATCGCCGTACAGATAGGAGACCGCTGTACAGATAGGAGACCGCTGTACAGATAGGAGATCGCTGTACAGATAGGAGATCGCTATACAGATAGGAGACTGCTGTACAGATAGGAGACTGCTGTACAGATAGGAGATCGCTGTACAGATAGGAGATCGCTGTACAGATAGGAGACTGCTGTACAGATAGGAGACCGCTGTACAGATAGGAGATCGCTGTACAGATAGGAGATCGCTGTACAGATAGGAGATCACTGTACAGATAGGAGATCGCCGTACAGATAGGAGATCGCTGTACAGATAGGAGACTGCTGTACAGATAGGAGATCACTGTACTGATAGGAGACCGCTGTACAGATAGGAGATCGCTGTACAGATAGGACACCACCGTACAGATAGGAGACCGCTGTACAGATAGGAGATCGCTGTACAGATAGGAGATCGCCGTACAGATAGGAGATCGCTGTACAGATAGGAGATCGCTATACAGATAGGAGATCGCTGTACAGATAGGAGACCGCTGTACAGATAGGAGACCGCTGTACAGATAGGAGATCGCTGTACAGATAGGAGATCGCTGTACAGATAGGAGACCGCTGTACAGATAGGAGACCGCTGTACAGATAGGAGACCGCTGTACAGATAGGAGACTGCTGTATAGATAGGACACCACCGTACAGATAGGAGATCGCTGTACAGATAGGAGATCGCTGTACAGATAGGAGACCGCTGTACAGATAGGAGACCGCTGTACAGATAGGAGACCGCTGTACAGATAGGAGACCGCTGTACAGGTAGGAGACCGCTGTACAGATAGGAGACTGCTGTACAGATAGGACACCGCTGTAAACATAGGAGATCGCTGTACAGATAGGAGACCGCTGTACAGATAGGACACCGCTGTACAGATAGGAGACCGCTGTACAGATAGGAGACCGCTGTACAGATAGGAGACCGCTGTACAGGTAGGAGACCGCTGTACAGATAGGAGACTGCTGTACAGATAGGACACCGCTGTAAACATAGGAGATCGCTGTACAGATAGGAGACCGCTGTACAGATAGGAGATCGCCGTACAGATAGGAGATCGCTATACAGATAGGAGACCGCCGTACAGATAGGAGACTGCTGTACAGATAGGAGACTGCTGTACAGATAGGAGATCGCTGTACAGATAGGAGATCGCTGTACAGATAGGAGACTGCTGTACAGATAGGAGACCGCTGTACAGATAGGAGATCGCTGTACAGATAGGAGACCGCTGTACAGATAGGAGATCGCTGTACAGATAGGAGATCGCCGTACAGATAGGAGATCGCTGTACAGATAAGGAGATCGCTATACAGATAGAGATCGCTGTACAGATAGGAGATCGCTGTACAGATAGAGACTGCTGTACAGATAGGAGACCGCTGTACAGATAGGAGGAGATCGCTGTACAAGATAGGAGATCGCCGTACAGATAGGAGATCGCTATACAGATAGGAGATCGCTGTACAGATAGGAGATCGCTGTACAGATAGGAGATCGCTGTACAGATAGGAGACCGCTGTACAGATAGGAGACCGCTGTACAGATAGGAGATCGCTGTACAGATAGGAGACCGCTGTACAGATAGGAGATCACTGTACAGATAGGAGATCGCTGTACAGATAGGAGACCGCTGTACAGATAGGAGATCGCTGTACAGATAGGAGACCGCTGTACAGGTAGGAGATCGCCGTACAGATAGGAGATCGCTGTACAGATAGGAGACCGCTGTACAGATAGGAGACCGCTGTACAGATAGGAGACTGCTGTACAGATAGGAGACCGCTGTACACATAGGAGATCGCTGTACAGATAGGAGACTGCTGTACAGATAGGAGACCGCTGTACAGATAGGAGATCGCTGTACAGATAGGAGACTGCTGTACAGATAGGAGACTGCTGTACAGATAGGAGATCGCTGTACAGATAGGAGATCGCTGTACAGATAGGAGACTGCTGTACAGATAGGAGACCGCTGTACAGATAGGAGATCGCTGTACAGATAGGAGATCGCTGTACAGATAGGAGACCGCTGTACAGATAGGAGACCGCCGTACAGATAGGAGACCGCTGTACAGATAGGAGACCGCTTTACAGATAGGAGATCGCTGTACAGATAGGAGATCGCTGTACAGATAGGAGATCGCTGTACAGATAGGACACCACCGTACAGATAGGAGATCGCTGTACAGATAGGAGATCGCTGTACAGATAGGAGATCGCTGTACAGATAGGAGATCGCTGTACAGATAGGAGATCGCTGTACAGATAGGAGATCGCTGTACAGATAGGAGATCGCTGTACAGATAGGAGATCACTGTACAGATAGGAGACCGCTGTACAGATAGGAGACCGCTGTACAGATAGGAGATCGCTGTACAGATAGGAGACCGCTGTACAGATAGGAGATCGCTGTACAGATAGGAGACTGCTGTACAGATAGGAGACTGCTGTACAGATAGGAGACCGCTGTACTGCTCATGTCCTTGGCAATGAAGGCTACTAGTCCCGCTGGTGGATGATGATTAAATGACAAAGAGTTGTGAATCCGGCCCATAGAGTCGCGATTATGCGGCCCGCGGGAGCGGTGCAGGAAGGTCCAGATGATTAGATGCTGTCTATCAGCATAGAGCGCAGGACCGGGGGTATACCTGGCAGGCAGCCATGCTATACATGTGTATGTTTGGTAAGTGTATAGGATGGATTAAGAGCGTTATAACTTTTTTTGGTGATCAGTTTCCTTTAACCCTTTGAGGACCAGGCCCAAAATGACCCAGTGGACCGCGCAAATTTTGATCTTAGTGTTTCCGTTTTTCCCTCCTCCCCTTCTAAGAGCTCCAGCACTTTCAGTTTTTTATCTACAGGCCATGTAAGGGCTTATTTGTTACAGGAATAGTTGTACTGTGTAATGGCGTCATTCATTTTACCATAACATGTATGATGGAATTCCAAATATATTATGTATGATGGAACCCCAAATATATCATGTATGATGGAACCCCAAATATATTATGTATGATGGAACCCCAAATATATTATGTATGATGGAAGCCCAAATATATTATGTATGATGGAACCCCAAATATATTATGTATGATGGAACCCCAAATATATCATGTATGATGGAACCCCAAATATATTATTTATGAAGATATAAATTGGTGAAATCGCAAAAAAGAATGCAATATGGTAACGTTTGGGGGGTTCCTGTGTCTACGTAATAACCTATATGGTAACAGCGACATGATACTATTATTCTATAGATCAGTCTGAACACAACCATATGCAGGTTACGCAGATTCTCTAATGTTATATATATATATATTTTTTAAATGAAATCCTTTTTTTTGGCAATTAATTATAAATAAAATGGGCCTATTGTGACACTTATAACGGTTTTATTTTTTCACCTATGAGGCTGTATGGGGTGTCATTTTTTCCGCCATGATCTCTAGTTTTTATTAATACCATATTTGTGAAGATCGGACGTTTTGATCACTTTTTA
Source organism: Dendropsophus ebraccatus (assembly GCF_027789765.1). Lineage (NCBI taxonomy): Eukaryota > Metazoa > Chordata > Amphibia > Anura > Hylidae > Dendropsophus > Dendropsophus ebraccatus. The sequence continues at coordinate 44,511 of NW_027210425.1, read as the reverse complement.
TTATTTGTTTTTATATATAATGTAACATAAAATCGGTAATCCGCACACTTTTTTCCCTCTTTTCGTGTACGCCGTTTACCGTTCGCAATGACGCTTGTTATATTTTAATAGATCGGACAATTACGCACGCTACAGTATATTATATGTTTATTTGTTTATTTATTTTTATATGTTTTATTTATATAATGGGAAAGGGGGGTGATTTCAACTTTTATTGGGGAGGGGTTTTGGGGTAGTGTGTGTGTGTTTTTAACTTTTTTTTTTTACACATTTGAAGTCCCTTTGGGGGACTTTTACATACACTACTTGGATTTCTACACTGACCATTGCTATGCCATAGGCACAGCATTGATCAGTGTTATCGGCGCTCTGCTCATTGAGCCTGCCTGTGCAGGCTTAGTGTAGCAGATCGCCGATCGGACCGCACGGAGGCAGGTGAGAGACCTCCGGCAGTCCGTTTTACCGATCGGGACCCCCGCAGTCAGACTGCGGGGGTCCCGATCGGTAAGTGACAGGGGACTCCCCCTGTCACTTACACTTAAACGCCGCGGTCGTGCCGCGATCGCGGTGTTTAAGGAGTTAATGACACGCGGCAGCGCGATCGCTGCAGCGTGTCATTGCCGGTGAGGTCCCGGCAGCTGATTGCAGCCGGCCCCCACCTGCTGTGAAGCGCGCTCCGCTCCGGAGCACGCTTCATAGCGGGAGAAACACCCAGGGCGTACAGTTACGCCCTAGGTCGTCTGGGGACAGACTTCCATGGCGTAACTATACGCCCTGGGTCGTCTAGGGGTTAAAGGGAGCTGAATGTGCAAGTGACTGAAGTGTAATGAAGACAGTTGTATGGATCTAGAAAAATATGGCTGCTTTCTTTTAACCCCTTATGGACACATGCTGTACGTATACAGCATGTGTCTGCTTCCCGGGATTCGGAGAGGTTCACACCACGACGCCGCCGGCTATGTGCAGATCCTTTCTTTTGAGCCAGCTGGGCTTTAGCATCGAAATGACGCTGATCCCAACTCGGCAATCGATGTATCTGGTCTGCAGCAAACCAGAGTAATACAGCACTGATCTACTGGATCAGTGCTGTATTATGTATACTACACTGTATCCGGGGGATCAGTGCTGTGGATATAGGAGACAGTGCTGTGTATATAGGAGCTCCCAGGGGGATCAGTGCTGTGTATATAGGAGCTCCCAGGGGGATCAGTGCTGTGTATATAGGAGTCCCTCAGGGGGATCAGTGCTGTGTATATATAGGAGTCCCCCAGGGGATCAGTGCTGTGTATATAGGGGATCAGTGCTGTGTATATAGGAGCCCCCAGGGGGAGCAGTGCTGTGTATATAGGAGACCCCCAGGGGATCAATGCTGTGTATATAGGGGATCAGTGCTGAGTATATAGGAGCCCCCAGGGGGATCAGTGCTGTGTATATAGGAGCCCCCATGGGGATCCGTGCTGTGTATATAGGAGACCCCCAGGGGGATCAGTGCTGTGTATATAGGAGCCCCTCAGGGGGATCAGTGCTGTGTATATAGGAGAACCTCAGGGGGATCAGTGCTGTGTATATAGGAGACCCCAGGGGGACTTCTAATATAAAAAAAAAAGTAAAAAAAAAAAATAAAACAAATGTTTTTAATTATAAAAATAAGTTTAAAATTCCCCCTTTTCCCATTTTATAAATAAAAAATAAATAAATAAAAAAGTAAACATGTTTCGTATCGCCGTGTGTGTAATCACCCGAACTATTAATTTATCTGATCTCGCACGGTAAACAGTGTAAGTGCAAAAAAAAGTACAAAGTTGTACATTTTTGGTTGCAAATCCATAAAAGTTGTAATAAAAAGTGATCAAAAAGTTGCATATATGCATACAAGGAACCGATAGAAAGTACTGATCGTGGCGCATAAGATGACACCAAAGGATGAAAGCGCTATAAGCATGGTCATAGAGCCATTTTGAGGAACATTTAGTACATCACAATAGAAGTCAATGGTGGCACTGCAGGTCCCAGCAAACATTCAGGCTATTTAGCAGCAGGAATACCGGAGGCGCTAACTCAAAGTATGCACAAAAATATAATCATGTATGTAGAGAAGGAAACAGAGTTGCACTCACCAGATAAAAGTCTTTGTCTTTTTTTTTTTTTTTTTTTTTTATCATGGAGAAATAAAGACAAAGAATTTAATCTGGTGAGTGCAACTCTATTTCCTTCTCTACATACATGATTAAGGAACATTTAGATTTAAAAAAATGTTTGTTTTTTTTGTTTTTTTTTTAAATGTATCCAATCAAGGAAGAACAATCCGCGCACCATGGCACCACCACCACGGCACCACCCCCACAGCTCCACCACCATCGGAGACCTCCTCAGTATCTGTAAGTGGTTTTGCTCAACAATATAGGCAAAGTAGTCCAATAGAGCACATCAAAGAATTTGTGGCACTCACCAACTCAGCATAGAAATTAGACTTGTCTCTATTTCATTTCCAGCTAGGTCTTGGATGCTGACTGGTGACTAGGCTCCAGGCCCTGAAAAAAGAGCACTGCGCATGTCTCTATTTTATTTCCAGCTAGGTCTTGGATGCTGACCAATGACTAGGCCAGCATCCAAGACCTAGCTAGAAATGAAATAGAGACAAGTTCACTTTTTATGCTGAGTTGGTGAGTGCCACACATTTTTATGTGCTCTATTTGATTTTATATATTTTTTTTTAAATGTAATCTTTATTAACATTTTTTATAATGAACAATACAAATGGTAGTTCCAGAGAATGGCATCACATTAAGGCAAACTACACCAGCCCACAACATGGTGCGCTTCCCCAATAGAAATGCAGAATATTCCAAATTAAGAAAAAAGAACCGTGGGAAACAGCCAACTTAGTTCACCAGTAAAGGCTGGTGATGCAATAAGGCAAGACGCCCTATTTGTTTTTTTTTTTAAGCGGTCAAATAAAATAAAAGTTACACAAGTTGTCTATTGGTGTAATCATACTGTCTTAAGGAACATAGGTAACATGTCAGTTTTACCATAGGGCCAACGGCATAAACACAAAAACCACCCAAATTTAAAAAAAATGGGTTCCCCCCCCCAATTTACCACACAAATAATTTTTTCCCAGTTTGGCAGCATATTTTACGGAAAAATTAAGTCTGTCGTTGCACAGTAAAATTAGTAGCGCAAACAATAAGGGCTCAGATGGGTCTGTAGGTGAAAAAGTGCAAGCGCCACGGCCTTATATACACAAGGAGGAAAAAACAAAAGCGCTAGAGTGAAAACTGGCTCAGTCCTTAAAGGGTTAAATACAGTGCCCCATCTGCCCATAGGTTGTGTGTGGTACTGCAGCTGACACTAGCTGAGGACGGGTATGTAGAGAAAACTGCAAATTGCTGATCCTTTTAAAGGGATCCACTAGATTCTGTTTGGAGAACAGTATGAGGATACCCCGGACCCCTGTGCCTCCCTCATACCCTGCACTAGGCACAACACAGAGGATCATATTGTGTGGAGCCTTCCTTTAGGATAGAAGCTGGTGGTGCGGAGTTCCTTCACACTATCCTGATGCTCTACTGCCACTTGCTATGTGACACTGCTGCTGAGATATCGGACAATATACCCCCAACAAGATGGAGATGTGCGGGTAGCAGGAAAACTTCAGGCGGGGATGTGACAGGAAGAGATAAGGAATCAGAGCATAGAGGGGAGATAATCATCATTCTGCCGAGTCTCCACTCCTAGGAACAATCTATAACAAGTCTGGACTCACAAGACACCTGAACGGCCGCATTCTTCCATAATGTGCTATCACCGGCCTCATCGCTATCATCCCATAGTCTTCTCTATCACTCCCATTATCCCCCACTGCACACTTATTCAGACATCAGTGGGATCTTATGTGTGTGACACTTATAGAGGTATCAGTGATATATAAGGAGCCTCTGTGTGTGACACTTATAGAGGTATCAGTTATATATAAGGAGCCTCTGTGTGTGTGACACTTATAGAGGTATCAGTGATATATAAGGAGCCTCTGTGTGTGTGACACTTATAGAGGTATCAGTGATATATAAGAAGCCTCTGTGTGTGTGACACTTATAGAGGTATCAGTGATATATAAGGAGCCTCTGTGTGTGTGACACTTATAGAGGTATCAGTGGTATATAAGGAGCCTCTGTGTGTGACACTTATAGAGGTATCAGTGATATATAAGGAGCCTGTGTGTGTGACACTTATAGAGGTATCAGTGATATATAAGGAGCCTCTGTGTGTGTGACACTTATAGAGGTATCAGTGATATATAAGGAGCCTCTGTGTGTGACACTTATAGAGGTATCAGTGGTATATAAGAAGCCTCTGTGTGTGTGACACTTATAGAGGTATCAGTGATATATAAGGAGCCTCTGTGTGTGACACTTATAGAGGTATCAGTGATATATAAGAAGCCTCTGTGTGTGTGACACTTATAGAGGTATCAGTGATATATAAGGAGCCTCTGTGTGTGTGACACTTATAGAGGTATCAGTGATATATAAGGAGCCTCTGTGTGTGACACTTATAGAGGTATCAGTGATATATAAGGAGCCTCTGTCTGTGTGACACTTATAGAGGTATCAGTGATATATAAGGAGCCTCTGTGTGTGTGACACTTATAGAGGTATCAGTGATATATAAGGAGCCTCTGTGTGTGTGACACTTATAGAGGTATCAGTGACATATAAGGAGCCTCTGTGTGTGTGTGACACTTATAGAGGTATCAGGGATATATAAGGAGCCTCTGTGTGTGTGACACTTATAGAGGTATCAGTGATATATAAGGAGCCTCTGTGTGTGTGTGACACTTATAGAGGTATCAGTGATATATAAGGAGCCTCTGTGTGTGTGACACTTATAGAGGTATCAGTGATATATAAGGAGCCTCTGTGTGTGACACTTATAGAGGTATCAGTGACATATAAGGAGCCTCTGTGTGTGTGACACTTATAGAGGTATCAGTGACATATAAGGAGCCTTTGTGTGTGTGACACTTATAGAGGTATCAGTGATATATGAGGAGCCTCTGTGTGTGTGTGACACTTATAGAGGTATCAGTGATATATAAGGAGCCTCTGTGTGTGTGACACTTATAGAGGTATCAGTGATATATAAGGAGCCTCTGTGTGTGTGACACTTATAGAGGTATCAGTGATATATAAGAAGCCTCTGTGGTGTGTGACACTTATAGAGGTATCAGTGATATATAAGGAGCCTCTGTGTGTGTGACACTTATAGAGGTATCAGTGATATATAAGGAGCCTCTGTGTGTGACACTTATAGAGGTATCAGTGATATATAAGGAGCCTCTGTGTGTGACACTTATAGAGGTATCAGTGATATATAAGGAGCCTCTGTGTGTGACACTTATAGAGGTATCAGTGATATATAAGAAGCCTCTGTGTGTGTGACACTTATAGAGGTATCAGTGATATATAAGGAGCCTCTGTCTGTGTGACACTTATAGAGGTATCAGTGATATATAAGGAGCCTCTGTGTGTGTGACACTTATAGAGGTATCAGTGACATATAAGGAGCCTCTGTGTGTGTGTGACACTTATAGAGGTATCAGGGATATATAAGGAGCCTCTGTGTGTGTGACACTTATAGAGGTATCAGTGATATATAAGGAGCCTCTGTGTGTGTGTGACACTTATAGAGGTATCAGTGACATATAAGGAGCCTCTGTGTGTGTGACACTTATAGAGGTATCAGTGACATATAAGGAGCCTCTGTGTGTGTGACACTTATAGAGGTATCAGTGATATATAAGGAGCCTCTGTGTGTGTGACACTTATAGAGGTATCAGTGACATATAAGGAGCCTCTGTGTGTGTGTGACACTTATAGAGGTATCCGTGATATATAAGGAGCCTCTGTGTGTGTGACACTTATAGAGGTATCAGTGATATATAAGGAGCATTTGTGTGTGACACTTATAGAGGTATCAGTGATATATAAGAAGCCTCTGTGTGTGACACTTATAGAGGTATCAGTGATATATAAGAAGCCTCTGTGTGTGACACTTATAGAGGTATCAGTGGGGATATATAAAGAGCTTCTGTGTGACACTTATAGAGGTATCAGTGATATATAAGGAGCCTCTGTGTGTGTGTGACACTTATAGAGGTATCAGTGATATATAAGGAGCCTCTGTGTGTGTGACACTTATAGAGGTATCAGTGATATATAAGGAGCCTCTGTGTGTGTGACACTTATAGAGGTATCAGTGATATATAAGGAGCCTCTGTGTGTGTGACACTTATAGAGGTATCAGTGATATATAAGGAGCCTTTGTGTGTGTGACACTTATAGAGGTATCAGTGATATATAAGAAGCCTCTGTGTGTGTGACACTTATAGAGGTATCAGTGGTATATAAGGAGCCTCTGTGTGTGTGACACTTATAGAGGTATCAGTGATATATAAGGAGCCTCTGTGTGTGTGACACTTATAGAGGTATCAGTGACATATAAGGAGCCTTTGTGTGTGTGACACTTATAGAGGTATCAGTGATATATGAGGAGCCTCTGTGTGTGTGTGACACTTATAGAGGTATCAGTGATATATAAGGAGCCTCTGTGTGTGTGACACTTATAGAGGTATCAGTGATATATAAGGAGCCTCTGTGTGTGTGACACTTATAGAGGTATCAGTGATATATAAGAAGCCTCTGTGTGTGTGACACTTATAGAGGTATCAGTGATATATAAGGAGCCTCTGTGTGTGTGACACTTATAGAGGTATCAGTGGTATATAAGGAGCCTCTGTGTGTGTGACACTTATAGAGGTATCAGTGATATATAAGGAGCCTCTGTGTGTGACACTTATAGAGGTATCAGTGATATATAAGGAGCCTCTGTGTGTGACACTTATAGAGGTATCAGTGATATATAAGGAGCCTCTGTGTGTGACACTTATAGAGGTATCAGTGATATATAAGGAGCCTGTGTGTGTGACACTTATAGAGGTATCAGTGATATATAAGGAGCCTCTGTGTGTGACACTTATAGAGGTATCAGTGGTATATAAGAAGCCTCTGTGTGTGTGACACTTATAGAGGTATCAGTGATATATAAGGAGCCTCTGTGTGTGACACTTATAGAGGTATCAGTGATATATAAGGAGCCTCTGTGTGTGACACTTATAGAGGTATCAGTGATATATAAGGAGCCTCTGTGTGTGACACTTATAGAGGTATCAGTGGTATATAAGAAGCCTCTGTGTGTGTGACACTTATAGAGGTATCAGTGATATATAAGGAGCCTCTGTGTGTGACACTTATAGAGGTATCAGTGATATATAAGAAGCCTCTGTGTGTGTGACACTTATAGAGGTATCAGTGATATATAAGGAGCCTCTGTGTGTGTGACACTTATAGAGGTATCAGTGATATATAAGGAGCCTCTGTGTGTGACACTTATAGAGGTATCAGTGATATATAAGGAGCCTCTGTCTGTGTGACACTTATAGAGGTATCAGTGATATATAAGGAGCCTCTGTGTGTGTGACACTTATAGACGGTATCAGTGACATATAAGGAGCCTCTGTGTGTGTGTGACACTTATAGGAGGTATCAGGGATATATAAGGAGCCTCTGTGTGTGTGACACTTATAGAGGTATCAGTGATATATAAGGAGCCTCTGTGTGTGTGTGACACTTATAGAGTATCAGTGACATATAAGGAGCCTCTGTGTGTGTGACACTTATAGAGGTATCAGTGATATATAAGGAGCCTCTGTGTGTGTGACACTTTATAGAGGTATCAGTGACATATAAGGAGCCTCTGTGTGTGTGTGACACTTATAGAGGTAGCCGTGATATATAAGGAGCCTCTGTGTGTGTGACACTTATAGAGGTATCAGTGATATATAAGGAGCATTTGTGTGTGACACTTATAGAGGTATCAGTGATATATAAGAAGCCTCTGTGTGTGACACTTATAGAGGTATCAGTGATATATATAAGAGCCTCTGTGTGTGACACTTATAGAGGTATCAGTGGGGATATATAAAGAGCTTCTGTGTGACACTTATAGAGGTATCAGTGATATATAAGGAGCCTCTGTGTGTGTGTGACACTTATAGAGGTATCAGTGATATATAAGGAGCCTCTGTGTGTGTGACACTTATAGAGGTATCAGTGATATATAAGGAGCCTCTGTGTGTGTGACACTTATAGAGGTATCAGTGATATATAAGGAGCCTTTGTGTGTGTGACACTTATAGAGGTATCAGTGATATATAAGAAGCCTCTGTGTGTGTGACACTTATAGAGGTATCAGTGGTATATAAGGAGCCTCTGTGTGTGTGACACTTATAGAGGTATCAGTGACATATAAGGAGCCTTTGTGTGTGTGACACTTATAGAGGTATCAGTGATATATGAGGAGCCTCTGTGTGTGTGTGACACTTATAGAGGTATCAGTGATATATAAGGAGCCTCTGTGTGTGTGGCACTTATAGAGGTATCAGTGATATATAAGGATCCTCTGTGTGTGACACTTATAGAGGTATCAGTGATATATAAGAAGCCTCTGTGTGTGTGACACTTATAGAGGTATCAGTGATATATAAGGAGCCTCTGTGTGTGACACTTATAGAGGTATCAGTGATATATAAGGATCCTCTGTGTGTGACACTTATAGAGGTATCAGTGATATATAAGAAGCCTCTGTGTGTGTGACACTTATAGAGGTATCAGTGATATATAAGGAGCCTGTGTGTGTGACACTTATAGAGGTATCAGTGATATATAAGAAGCCTCTGTGTGTGTGACACTTATAGAGGTATCAGTGATATATAAGGAGCCTCTGTGTGTGTGACACTTATAGAGGTATCAGTGATATATAAGGAGCCTGTGTGTGTGACACTTATAGAGGTATCAGTGATATATAAGGAGCCTCTGTGTGTGTGACACTTATAGAGGTATCAGTGATATATAAGGAGCCTGTGTGTGTGACACTTCTAGAGGTATCAGTGATATATAAGGAGCCTCTGTGTGTGTGACACTTATAGAGGTATCAGTGATATATAAGGAGCATTTGTGTGTGTGACACTTATAGAGGTATCAGTGATATATAAGGATCCTCTGTGTGTGTGACACTTATAGAGGTATCAGTGATATATAAGAAGCCTCTGTGTGTGTGACACTTATAGAGGTATCAGTGATATATAAAGAGCATTTGTGTGTGACACTTATAGAGGTATCAGTGGTATATAAGGAGCCTCTGTGTGTGTGACACTTATAGAGGTATCAGTGATATATAAAGAGCATTTGTGTGTGACACTTATAGAGATATCAGTGATATATAAGAAGCCTCTGTGTGTGACACTTATAGAGGTATCAGTGATATATAAGAAGCCTCTGTGTGTGTGACACTAATAGAGGTATCAGTGATATATAAGAAGCCTCTGTGTGTGTGACACTTATAGAGGTATCAGTGATATATAAGAAGCCTCTGTGTGTGTGACACTTATAGAGGTATCAGTGATATATAAGAAGCCTCTGTGTGTTTGACACTTATAGAGGTATCAGTGATATATAAGAAGCCTCTGTGTGTGTGACACTAATAGAGGTATCAGGGATATATAAGAAGCCTCTGTGTTTGTGACACTTATAGAGGTATCAGTGATATATAAGTATCACGACTGGGGTAGTGGATCCTCTGTACCGTCACCAGCGATGGCATAAACCGCACCAGGGAGCGGAGTCTAAGGGGCCGCTGGTTTTCACCACAGCCCGCCGCAAGGCGGGATGGGCTTGCTGCGGCAGGCGACCCTCAGGTCGCTACCCCTGGCTTGGTTTGCTAGTCACGGCGGGCAAGGTGAAGCTGGAGCAGTAGGCAGTAGATCGTGCAGATAGTGGTATAGTAGGATGTTAGTCTCGGGTTCCCAGGATCTCTCCTCAGGACCAAAACCTCTCCAGTCCACTAGAAAGAATAGTCTTCCTCTCACAGTCTTCATCGCCAGGATATCTTTAACAATATAGACATTGTCCGAGATGGCTGGTGGAGAAGTGAAAGAAGACTTACTGGAAAATCGGTTGAGGACCACTGGTTTTAAGAGGGAGACGTTGAAAGAGTTCGGGATCCGCATAGTAGGAGGTAGCCGAAGTTTGTAGGTGACCGGGTTGATGCGTCTTAGCACAGAAAAAGGTCCAAGGAATCGGGGTCCTAACTTGTAGCTGGAAATCTTGAGTCGGACATATTTGGCCGAAAGCCGAACCTTGTCACCAGGAGAAAAGTTTGTGGCAGGTCTTCTCTTCTTGTCCACCTGGACCTTCATGCGGTCGGATGCATTGAGCAAAGACTGTCGAGTTTGTCCCCAGATAGATTGAAGATCTGATACCAGTTCTTCGACGTCTGGAACCTCGGAGGATGAAGAGAGAGGCAGAGGGGGATGACCGTAGACAATATAGAAGGGGGACTTGCCGGTGGAACTTGAGTCCAGATGATTGTATGAGAACTCGGAAGAAGACTGGACCAGTTGTCCTGGCGTGCCGAGTGCCGAAGATAATTTCCCAGGATCTGATTGACCCTCTCCACTTGCCCGTTGGTCTGAAGCTGACGAGAAGTCCAGCTTCACTTGGGGTTGAGAGCAGAGAGCACGCCAGAATTTGGAAACGAATTGTGATCCACTATCTGAGACAATATGTAGAGGAAGTCCATGTAGATGGAAAATATGTTGAAAGAACAACTGGGCCAGAAGAGGGGTGGACGGCAGTCCAGGAAGAGCCACAAAGTGGGACATTTTAGAAAATCGGTCTGTAACCACCCAAACGACTGTGTTTCCTGCAGAAAGGGGCAGGTTTGTGACAAAGTCCATGCCAATGTGGGACCAGGGACGGTCTGGCACTGGCAAGGGTTGTAGCAACCCGGCTGGTCTTAGACGGAGGGACTTATTTTTGGCACAGATGGTACAGGAAGCCACAAAGTCCTTGACGTCTTGGAGTAAGTCTGGCCACCAACAGTGGAGCTGCCCGGTCTTGTGAGCTCCAGGGTGCACGGCAATCATAGAAGAATGCCCCCATCTCAAAATTCTTCTCCGGAGTGCAGGGCGAACATAAGTCTTTCCGGGAGGAAACTTTTGAAGAACTGAGGTGGTGACTGGCATCAAGCGATTAGGAGGTATGATGTGGCGAGGGGATTCTTCTTGTCCCAGGACATCAGACGCTCGAGAGAGGGCATCGGCTTTCACGTTCTTCTCAGCCGGGCGAAAATGGATGATGAAGTTGAAGCGTGAGAAGAGCGACCATCTGGCCTGCCTGGGATTGAGGTGTTGGGCCGATTGAAGATAGGAGATTCTTGTGGTCCGTGAAGATGTTAACCGGATGCCTAGCTCCTTCGAGATGACGCCATTCCTCCAGGGCCAACTTAATTGCCAGAAGCTCTCTATCTCCTATAGTAGCGTTTCCCAACCAGGGTGCCGCAGCACACTGGGGTGCCGGGAGAACCCGCCAGGGGTGCCGCGGGATTCCGGTGGGAAATGTGCACTGTCTCTTTAAGCATCCCGAGAAGCTGCGGCCGTGCAGCTTCTCGGGATGCACAGATCGCTTTGATGTTCCGCCCGCACAGTGAGTGGGCGGAACATTAAAGCAAGCAGAATGCAGGAGCAGGACCTGTCAGAGTCCTGCTCCTGCATTCCCTCCCATAGGCTGACGTCATCACGCCTGCCGGAGGTCCCGTCCTTGCAGCTAGCAAGATGGAGCCCGAAGAGGAGGAGAGCTGCTGCCTGTAGCCATACAGCGTGGATTAGGTGAGTAGGATTTTTTTTTTAGGGGCACCTCTGGGGGCATTATTAGTTTATGAGGGCACCTCTGGGGGCATTATTAGTTCATGGGGGCACTATTAGCTCATGGGGGCACCTCTGGGGGCATTATAAGTTTATGGGGGCACCTCTGGGGGCATTATTAGCTCATGGGGCCACCTCTGGGGGCATTATTAGCTCATGGGGGCACCTTTGTGGGCATTTTTAGCTAATGGGGGCCACCTCTGGGGGCATTATTAGCTCATGGGGGGCACAGCAGGGGATCCTACATACAGGGGGCATCCCACAATTCTACTTGCTTTACTGCGCATAACACCAAACAGCGTAGTTACTTTGGGAGCCTACAGGAGGGAGAAAGGAAAGGAAGTTGCTAGAAATGTGCGGAGGCCTAAGATGTTTGTCTCGCAGGTTCTGAAAAGATGAAACGTATCTGGAAGGAATCAACATGGAGGACTGGACTGGATGGAGAGGAAAAGGAAAAGTGATGCCTCAGATCAAAGAAGACGTCACCTGTGAGTCACTGTATGACGGTTTTCTTATTTTGTAGAACATTATTTAGTAGGGGTGCCTGAGCTAATTTTTTATTTTTCCAAGGGGTGCCCCGAGGTGGAAAAGGTTGGGAAGCACTGTCCTATAGTATAATTTCTTTCAGCAGGAGAGAAGGTCTTGGAGAAAAACCCACAGGTTCTGGTCTTGCCTGAGGAGTCCTTCTGTGAAAGAACAGCCCCAGCGCCCACCGAGGATGCATCGACCTCTACAGAAAAGGGCCTGGCGGGATCTGGATGGGCTGGACAGGTGCTGAAGTGAAGGCTGATTTCAATTTTGTGAAGGTTTGCTCAGCCTCAGGCGGCCAATGCTTGGGATCCGCCTTTTTCTTAGTGAGGGCCATGAGCAGCGCAACCAGGGTGGAGAAATGTGGGATGAACTGCCGATAGTAGCTGGCAAATCCCAAGAAGCATTGGATTGCCCTGAGTCCTACGGGATGTGGCCACTGAAGGATGACCGAGAGCTTCGCTGGATCCATCTGCAGACCCCGATCGGAGACAATATACCCAAGGAAAGGAAGGCTGTGCTGATGGATGACGTACTTCTCCAGCTTGGCCTGTAGTTGTTGCGTACTTGTGTCACGTGGGTCTGCAGATCAGGGGAGAAGACCAGAATGTCAAGATAGACGATGACGCAGACGTAGAGAAGGTCACAAAATATATTGTTGACGAATTCCTTGAAGACCGCTGGGGCATTACATAGGCCGAATGGCATGACCAGATCTTCACAGTGCCCATCTCTGGTGTTGAAGGCGGTCTTCCATTCGTCACCCTCACAGATTCTGATCAAATTATACGCTCCCCTGAGATCCAGCTTGGTGAAGACCCGGGCTCCGCGGACACTATCAAATAATTCGGAGATGAGCGGGAGAGGATATCGGTTCTTCACAGTCATCTTATTAAGGCTCCGATAATCGATGCATGGGCAGAGAGAGAACCGTCCTTCTTCTGCACAAAGAAGAATCCTGCGCCGGCAGGGGACATGGATTTGCGGATGAAGCCCTTCAGCAATTTCTCCTGGATATAGGAGGACATAGCCCCAGTCTCGGGAACGGAGAGAGGATACACTCGACCAAGAGGGGGAGAAGTCCCGGGAAGGAGGTCAATGGGACAATCATATGGCCGGTGAGGAGGTAGAGAGCCAGCCTCTTGGCCAGAAAACACGTCAGCTAAGCTTTGGTATTCTGCCGGTAGGCCGGATAGAGGCTTGACAGGGTCAAGTGACGTCACAGAGCACTTGAGCTGAGGGGACTTCAGGCACCGGTTTGAACAGTCCGGACCCCAACTTAGAATTTCCCCGGTTCTCCAGTCTAGCTTGGAGGAATGTAATTTCAGCCAAGGGAGTCCCAGCAGGATGGCAGAGGAGGAACGGGGAAAGACGTAGAAGTAGATCCTCTCCTGATGCAAAGCGCCCACCTGAAGGATTAGTGGCGCAGTCTGGTAGTGCACAACATCAGTAAGAGTTTCACCAGTGACCGAGGAGATGGTCAGGGATCTAGCAAGCCGGGTCACGGGTAGCTGCCATCTCTGGACCAACGCTGCAATAAAACTGCCTGCAGACCCAGAGTCGAGGAAAGCAGTGGACTGGTGACTCTGTCCAGAGGGTGCCAAGATGGAGACTGGCATAGCCAACCTTGGAGAGGAGGCATTCACACCTAGGGAGGCCTCTCCTACCGGACCTAAGTGCAAGAGTTTCCGGGACGCTGCGGGGGTTGGGGACAGCTCAGCCGGAAGTGATCAGACCCACCGCAGTAGAGACAGAGATTAGCTGCCGACGGCGAGTTCTCTCATCAGGAGTCAGACAAGCTTGTTCCACCTTCATGGGTTCCTCAGATGTCGGCTGGGACGCAGGGGTAACTGGGTTCTGAAAGACCGATGCCAGCCAGAGAGGACGGGGAAGACTTAGTCGCCGTTCTTGCCGAAGCTCCTCCTCTCTCTCAGAGAACCAAACATCGATCCTAGTAGCCAGCAGGATGAGATCATTCAAGGAGGTCGGAAGATCTCGGGTGGAGAGCACGTCCTTCACCAGACTGGACAGGCCCTTCTTGACAGTGGCTACCAGAGTGGCCTCATTCCAGTCTAGCTACGCCGCCAGTGTGCGGAATTGGATGGCGTACTCGCCAACGGAGGAGCTCCCCTGTAAGAGGTTGAGGAGAGCAGTCTCTGCCGATGAAGCACGGGCTGGCTCCTTAAAGACAGAGCGAAACTCGGCCAGGAAGGTCCGAAGGTTGGCAGCAACCGGGTCGTCTCGGTCCCATAGCGGCGTAGCCTAGACCAGGGCTCTACCCTCCAGGAGGCTGATGATGAATGCCACTTTGGAGCACTCGGTGGTGAACTGGCCGCCTAAGAGCTCAATATGCATAGTGCACTGGGTGAGGAATCCTTTGCCCATCTTGGGCTGTCCACCATATTTACTAGGAAGCGCAAGCCGTAGGTTCGGGCCAAGAGGAGATGGACCAGGTGCAGGAGGCGGTGCTGCTGGAGGCGACCGTTGGGCTGCAGTACGCTGCTGTAAGGCGGCGGTCAACAAAACACAGTTATCACTGAACTCAAGGAGAACAGTGAAAAAAATTCCAATGAAGTACTTAATCAAGAGTCTTCACTGATGCCCCCAAAAATTTAAATATGCAAAACAGAAGTCCGTGGAGCCTCGGTTGCGAGTCTCAAAACACGGGATAGCCAGATATCTCTAGCCTGTTGCCACGGGGTGCCTCCATGATAGGGAGAGCACCACACCACCCTGATAAATAGCCCCTTAAGTCCCACTCGGTTGAAAGTATTGGAACATAAATAGGGAAACACCAGGGTGGCCTCTTTTTGTCAATGTCTAACTCAAGGTGCGAGTATTGTGATCATGACAAGGGCTTGCCAAGGCAGGCTTCCATCCACATAAGGCGGCGGTCAGCTGTTGAATCTGCTGGCACTGCTGCTGGATCTGTTGAGCCTGCTGGGCGACCACTCTGGCAATGTCACGGATATCGGGCACCTCGCCGGATCCATAGTTGGAGCCTGCTGTCACAACTGGGGTAGTGGATCCTCTGTACCGTCACCAGCGGTGGCATAAACCGCACCAGGGAGCGGAGTCTAAGGGGCCACTGGTTTTTACCAGAGCCCGCCGCAAGGCAAGACGGGCTTGCTGCGGCAGGCAACCCCCAGGTCGCTACCCCTGGCTTGGTTTGCTAGTCACGGCAGGCAAGGTGAAGCTGGAGCAGTAGGCAGTAGATCATGCAGATAGTAGTCTAGGCGTAACCGCAGGGGGCAGAGGCAATAGACAGGAACTACGGACAAGGGCAACGGACAGGAACCGCGGACAAGGGCAGTGGACAGGAACAAAGAGGAGCTGGGCCAAAACGCTATGGGAAGCATATACAGGCTTCAACACGAGGGACAGGGCATGTTGGGATTTATAGGGAGTGATATGTGCAACTACCAATTAGGGGTGGACTGGCCCTTTAAATCTGAGACAGCCGGCGCGCGTGCGCCCTAGGAGGCGGGGACGCACGCGCCGGCCGGGACAGACGGAGACAGGAGCGGGGCGAGGTTAGGCGCCCCGGAGGCCAAACTAGCCGCAGCGCGGGGTCCATGCACTAGGACACCGGCGGCTGCCTGACACGGGGAGGGGTTGCGGCAACGGCCCGCAGCATGGAGCAATAAGGAGCCTCTGTGTGTGTGTGACACTTATAGAGGTATCAGTAGGGATATATAAGGAGCCTCTGTGTGTGTGACACTTATAGAGGTATCAGATATATATAAGGAGCCTCTGCGTGTGTGTGACACTTATAAAGGTATCAGTGATATATAAGGAGCGTCTGTGTGTGTAACACTTATAGAGGTATCAGGGATATATGAGGAGCCTCTGTGTGTTTGTGACACTTATAGAGGTATCAGGGATATATAAGGAGCATCTGTGTATGTGACACTTATAGAGGTATCAGGGATATATAAGGAGCCTCTGTGTGTGTGACACTTATAGAGGTATCAGGGATATATAAGGAGCCTCTGTGTGTGTGACACTTATAGAGGTATCAGGGATATATAAGGAGCCTCTGTGTGTGTGACACTCATAGAGGTATCAGGGATATATAAGGAGCCTCTGTGTGTGTGTGTGTGTGTGTGTGTGTGTGTGACACTTATAGAGGTATCAGTGACATATAAGGAGCCTGTGTGTGTGTGACACTTATAGAGGTTTCAGTGGGCATACATAAGAAGCCTCTGTGTGTGTGACACTTACAGAGGTATCAGTGAAAAGGAGTCTGTGTGTGTGACACTTATAGAGGTATCATTGATATATAAAGAGCCTCTGTGTGTGTGTGTGTGTGACACTTATAGAGGTATCAGTGGGGATATATAGGGAGCCTCTGTGTGTGTGACAGTTATAGAGGTATCAGTAAAATATAAGGAGCCTCTGTGTGTGTGACACTTATAGAGGTATCAGTGATATATAAGGAGCCTCTGTGTGTGTGACACTTATAGAGGTATCAGTGGTGATATATAAGGAGCCTCTGTGTGTGTGACACCTATAGAGGTATCAGTGATATATAAGGAGCCTCTGTGTGTGTGACACTTATAGAGGTATCAGTGGTGATATATAAGGAGCCTCTGTGTGTGTGACACTTATAGAGGTATCAGTGGTGATATACACTACCGTTCAAAAGTTTAGGGTCACATTGAAATGTCCTTATTTTTGAAGTAAAAGCCCTGTACTTTTCAATGAAGATAACTTTAAACTAGTCCTAACTTTAAACAAATCCCCTCTATACGTTGCTAATGTGGTAACTGACTATTCTAGCTGCAAATGTCTGGTTTTTGGTGCAATATCTACATAGGTGTATAGAGGCCCATTTCCAGCAATTATCACTCCAGTGTTCTAATAGTACAATGTGTTTGCTCATTGACTCAGAAGGCTAATTGATGATTAGAAAACCCTTGTGCAATCATCTTCACACATCTGAAAACAGTCTAGCTCGTTACAGAAGCTACAAAACTGACCTTCCTTTGAGCAGATTGTGTTTCTGGAGCATCACATTTGTGGGGTCAATTAAACGCTCAAAATGGCCAGAAAAAGAGAACTTTCATCTGAAACTCGACAGTCTATTCTTGTTCTTAGAAATGAAGGCTATTCCATGCCAGAAATTGCTAAGAAATTGAAGATTTCCTACAACGGTGTGTACTACTCCCTTCAGAGGACAGCACAAACAGGCTCTAACCAGAGTAGAAAAAGAAGTGGGAGGCCGCGTTGCACAACTAGGCAAGAAGATAAGCACATTAGAGTCTCTAGTTTGAGAAACAGACGCCTCACAGGTCCCCACCTGGCATCTTCATTACATAGGACCCGCAAAACACCAGTGTCACCATCTACAGGGAAGAGGCGGCTGCCGGATTTTGGACTTCAGGGCAGAGTGGCAAAGAAAAAGCCATATCTGAGACTGGCCAATAAAAGAAAAAGATTAAGATGGGCAAAAGAACACAGAGATTGGACAGAGGAAGACGGGAAAAAAGTGTTGTGGACGATGGATGAATCCAAGTTTGAGGTGTTTGGATGACAAAGAAGAAGGTTTGTGAGATGCAGAAGAAATGAGAAGATGCTGGAAGAATGCCTGACGCCATCTGTTATACATGGTGGAGGTCATGTGATGGTCTGGGGTTGGTGCTGGTAAGGTGGGAGATTTGTACAGGGTAAAAGGGATTGTGAATAAGGAAGGCCATCACTCTGCACCGCCATGCCATACCCAGTGGGCAGCGCTTGGTTGGAGCCAATTTCATCCTACAACAGGACAATGACCCTAAACACGCCTACAAATTGTGCAAGAAGTATTTCCAGCAGAAGCAGCAGCTGGTATTCTATCATAGGTAATGGAGTGGCCAGCGCAGTCACCACATCACCACCCCATTGAGCTGTTGTGGGAGCAGCTGGACCGTATGGTACGCCAGAAGTGCCAATCCAACCAATCCAACTTGTGGGAGCTGCTTCTAGAAGCGTGGGGGACAATTTCTCCAGCTTATCTCAACAGATTAACCCTTTCCCGCACGAGGACGTAACTGTACGTCCTCGAGCGGGTGCAGGCGTTCAGAGCAGGGCCGCGCGGCGACCCCGCTGTGAACCGCGGCGGTCCCGGGTGCCACTTGTAGCCCGGGACCGCCGGTATTAGCGGGCACAGTCCGATCGCCGTTCCCGCTAATACAGTAATCAGATGCAGCTGTCAAACATGACAGCTGCATCCGATTACCGGATACAGCATTTCCCTGGTGTCTAGTGGCGGAGATCGCTCCTCCGGGACGTTGTCCCAGAGGAGCGATCTCCCTGTCTGATGCCGGCCGGGTACTCGTCCAAGATGGCGCCGTCCCCGCCTCGGCACTCGTTTGTATTCGGCTGCAGCAGCCGAAAGCAAACGAGTGCCGATCTCATTGATCTTTGCTGTATATCTTCTAGTATATGTGTAAAAAAAAAAAAAAAAGTGTTGTCATTAGTAAAAAGCCCCCTCCCCCAATAAAAGTCTGAATCCCCCCCCTTTTCCCAGGTTATAAATAAAAGTAAACAAATAAATAAACAAACATGTTTGGTATCGCCGCATGCGTAATCGCCCAAACTATAAATTAATCACATTCCTGATCTCGCACGGTAAACGGCGTCAGCGCAAAAAAAATCCCAAAGTGCAAAATTGCGCATTTTTGGTCGCATCAAATCCAGAAAAAATGTAATAAAAAGTGATCAACAAATCATATATGCGCAATCAAGGTACCGATAGAAAGATCACATCATGGCGCAAAAAATGACACCTGACACAGCGCCATAGACCAAAGGATAAAAGCGCTGTAAGCCTGGGAATAGAGCGATTTTAAGGAACGTATATATGTTAACAATGGTTTGAATTTTTACAGGCCATCAGATACAATATAAGTTATACATGTTATATATCATAGTAATCGTAACAACTTGTGGAACATGCATAACAAGTCAGTTTTACCCCAGGGCGAATGGCGTAAAAACACATTTCCCCCAAATAAATGAAATGCGTTTTTATTTCAATTTCACCACACTTTGAATTTTTTTCTGGTTTCGTAGTGACTTTATGCAAAAATTCAGCCTGTAATTGCAAAGTACAATTAGTGACGCAAAAAATAAGGGCTCATGTCGGTCTGTAGGTGTAAAAATGCAAGTGCTATGGCCTTTTAAGCACAAGGAGGAAAAAAGAAAACGCAAAAACGAAAATTAGCCTGGTCCTTGAAGGGGTTAATAGCTAGAATGCCAAAGGTGAGCAATGCTTTAATTGCTGCAAAAGGTGGATTCTTTGACGAAAGCAAAGTTTGATGTAAAAACAATGTTATTTCACATACAAATCATTATTTCTAACCTTGTCAATGTCTTGTCTCTATTTCCTATTCATTTCACCACGTATGGTGGTGAATAAGTGTGACTTTTCATGAAAAACACAAAATTGTTTGGGTGACCCCAAACTTTTGAACGGTAGTGTATAAGGAGCCTGTGTGTGTAACACTTATAGAGGTATCAGTGGTATATAAGGAGCCTCTGTGTGTGACACTTATAGAGGTATCAGTGATATATAAGGAGCCTCTGTGTGTGTGACACTTATAGAGGTATCAGTGATATATAAGGATCCTCTGTGTGTGTGACACTTATAGAGGTATCAGTGATATATAAGGAGCCTCTGTGTGTGTGACACTTATAGAGGTATCAGTGATATATAAGGATCCTCTGTGTGTGTGACACTTACAGAGGTATCAGTGATATATAAGGAGCCTGTGTGTGTGACACTTATAGAGGTATCAGTGATATATAAGGAGCCTCTGTGTGTGACACTTATAGAGGTATCAGTGGTATATAAGGAGCCTCTGTGTGTGTGACACTTATAGAGGTATCAGTGATATATAAGAAGCCTCTGTGTGTGTGACACTTAGAGGCTTCTTATATATCCCTGATACCTCTATAAGTGTCACACACACAGAGGCTCCTTATATATCACTGATACCTCTATAAGTGTCACACACACACAGAGGCTCCTTATATATCACTGATACCTCTATAAGTGTCACACACAGAGGCTCCTTATATACCACTGATACCTCTATAAGTGTCACACACAAAGGCTCCTTATATACCACTGATACCTCTATAAGTGTCACACACACAGAGGCTTCTTATATATCACTGATACCTCTATGAGTGTCACACACACACAGAGGCTCCTTATATGTCACTGATACCTCTATAAGTGTCACACACACACAGAGGCTCCTTATATATCACTGATACCTCTATAAGTGTCACACACACAGGGGCTCCTTATATATCCCTGATACCTCTATAAGTGTCACACACAGAGGCTCCTTATATATCCCTGATACCTCTATAAGTGTCACACACACAGAGGCTCCTTATATATCCCTGATACCTCTATAAGTGTCACACACACAGACGCTCCTTATATATCCCTGATACCTCTATAAGTGTCACACACACACAGAGGCTCCTTATATATCACTGATACCTCTATAAGTGTCACACACACACAGAGGCTCCTTATATATCACTGATTCCTCTATAAGTGTCACACACACAGAGGCTCCTTATATATCCCTGATACCTCTATAAGTGTCACACACACAGAGGCTCCTTATATATCCCTGATACCTCTATAAGTGTCACACACACAGACGCTCCTTATATATCCCTGATACCTCTATAAGTGTCACACACACAGAGGCTCCTTATATATCACTGATACCTCTATAAGTGTCACACAGACAGAGGCTCCTTATATA
This sequence comes from Dendropsophus ebraccatus, assembly GCF_027789765.1. NCBI lineage: Eukaryota > Metazoa > Chordata > Amphibia > Anura > Hylidae > Dendropsophus > Dendropsophus ebraccatus. Next base: position 23,385 of record NW_027210425.1, on the reverse strand, counting down.
TCCCTGATACCTCTATAAGTGTCACACACAGAGGCTCCTTATATATCACTGATACCTCTATAAGTGTCACACACACACAGGCTCCTTATATATATCACTGATACCTCTATAAGTGTCACACACACACAGAGGCTCCTTATATATCACTGATACCTCTATAAGTGTCACACACACAGAGGCTCCTTATATATCACTGATACCTCTATAAGTGTCACACACACAGACGCTCCTTATATATCACTGATACCTCTATAAGTGTCACACACACAGAGGCTCCTTATATATCAGTGATACCTCTATAAGTGTCACACACACAGAGGCTCCTTATATATCACTGATACCTCTATAAGTGTCACACACACAGAGGCTTCTTGTATATCACTGATACCTCTATAAGTGTCACACACAGAGGCTCCTTATATATCACTGATACCTCTATAAGTGTCACACACACAGAGGCTCCTTATATATCACTGATACCTCTATAAGTGTCACACACACAGAGGATCCTTATATATCACTGATACCTCTATAAGTGCCACACACACAGAGGCTCCTTATATATCACTGATACCTCTATAAGTGTCACACACAGAGGCTCCTTATATATCACTGATACCTCTATAAGTGTCACACACAGAGGCTCCTTATATATCACTGATACCTCTATAAGTGTCACACACAGAGGCTCCTTATATATCACTGATACCTCTATAAGTGTCACACACAGACAGAGGCTCCTTATATATCACTGATACCTCTATAAGTGTCACACACACAGAGGCTCCTTATATATCACTGATACCTCTATAAGTGTCACACACACACAGAGGCTCCTTATATATCACTGATACCTCTATAAGTGTCACACAGAAGCTCTTTATATATCACTGATACCTCTATAAGTGTCACACAGAAGCTCTTTATATATCCCCACTGATACCTCTATAAGTGTCACACACACACAGAGGCTCCTTATATATCACTGATACCTCTATAAGTGTCACACAGAAGCTTTTTATATATCACTGATACCTCTATAAGTGTCACACAGAAGCTCTTTATATATCCCCACTGATACCTCTATAAGTGTCACACACAGGCTCCTTTTATATGCCTGATACCTCTATAAGTGTTAAACACACAGGCTCCTTATTTATCACCACTGATACTTCTATAAGTGTCACACACACATAGAGGCTCCTTATATATCCCTGATACCTCTATAAGTGTCACACACACAGAGGCTTCTTATATATCCCTGATACCTCTATGTGTGTGTGACACTTATAGAGGTATCAGTGATATATAGCAACGAGCGAGTACTAAAATGCTCGGGTGCTCGTTACTCGAAACAAATATCTCCCGATACTCGAGTGCTCGTTCATGGGAGACTCAAGTATTTTTGCAGGAGACTCAAGTTCGGTAGAGGGAAGGTCGTGTGAAAACCTGTCAACCTCAGAAATTGATGGAAACACAACGGAAATGGACAGGAAACAGCAGGGGCAGCATGTATGGACGCCTTTATGCCTAATTCTGTGCAACAGCCTGGTTAAAACAGAGGTAGGCATATGGACCACACAAAAACAGCCTGACACAGCATGGCGGTAAGGACAGAGTGAACAAGGTAGAAGTGGTAGCCAGTAAGCATTCCAAAAATTATACCAGACACAGCATGGCATTGAGCACACAGAGAACCATTAAAAGTGAGTGAGGAAGCAAGTAAGCCTCCCAAAAATTAGACTAGACACAGCATGGAATTGAGCACACAGGGAACCATTAAAAGTGAGTGAGGAAGCAAGTGAGCCTCCCTAAAATTAGGCCAGACACTGCATGGCATTGAGCACACAGAGAACTCCCAGGAGCAGCAGTAGCCAACATGGATGCCAGTGAAGGCCCAGCAATAGCCAACATAGATGCCAGTGAAGGCCCAGCAGTAGTCAACATGGATGCCAGTTAAGGCCCAACAGTAGCCAACATGGAGGCAAGGGCAGGTACAGCAGTAGTCAACATGGATGCCAGTTAAGGCCCAGCAGTAGCCAACATGGAGGCAAGGGCAGGCACAGCAGTAGTCAACATGGATGCCAGTTAAGGCCCAGCAGTAGCCAACATGGAGGCAAGGGCAGGCACAGCAGTAGTCAGCATGGATGCCAGTTAAGGCCCAGCAGTAGCCAACATAGAGGCAAGGGCAGGCACAGCAGTAGTCAGCATGGATGCCAGTTAAGGCCCAGCAGTAGCCAACATGGAGGCAAAGCCTGACACAGCATGGCAAGGAGAACACAGGGAACCATTAAAACAGAGGTAGCATATGATGAAACACCCCAAAATTTAGCCTGACACAGCATGACGGTAAGGACAGAGTGAACAAGGTAGAAGCGGTAGCCAATGAGCCTTCCAAAAATTATACCAGACACAGCATGGCATTGAGCACACAGAGAACCATTAAAAGTGAGTGAGGAAGCAAGTGAGCCTCCCTAAAATTAGGCCAGACACTGCATGGCATTGAGCACACAGAGAACTCCCGGGAGCAGCAGTAGCCAACATGGATGCCAGTGAAGGCCCAGCAGTAGTCAACATGGATGCCAGTTAAGGCCCAGCAGTAGCCAACATGGAGGCAAGGGCAGGCAAAGCAGTAGTCAACATGGATGCCAGTAAAGTCCCAGCAGAAGTCAACAAGGATGCCAGTTAAGGCCCAGCAGTAGCCAACATGGAGGCAAGGGCAGGTACAGCATGGATGGCAGTAAAGGCCCAGCAGTAGTCAACATGGATGCCAGTTAAGGCCCAGCAGTAGCCAACATGAGGCAAGGGCAGGCCCAGCAGTAGTCAACATGGATGCCAGTAAAGGCCCAGCAGTAGCCAACATGGAAGCAAGGGCAGGCATAGCAGTAGTCAGCAGTAGTCAACATGGATGCCAGTTAAGGCCCAGCAGTAGCCAACATGGAGGCAAGGGCAGGCACAGCAGTAGTCAACATGGATGCCAGTAAAGGCCCAGCAGTAGTCAACATGGATGTCCATTACTGCTCTGGTCAATCCTGTCTTAAAAACGGCTACAACATCGAAAAAAGGTAGAAGATACTGGTGAAAGAATGGCAGAGGACACCCGTAAGATAAGATGACATCCACAGATAATATGGTTCGAAATGGAGAAGACAAGGAAGGTAAATTGAATTTGACTGTAACAGTTGGGGTCACATTCCCTGCATCATGTCACTCCCCACTTCTCCCCCCCCCCCCCCCCCCCACTGTTGATTTGAGTTTGAATTTGACTGTAGCAGTTGGGGTTAGTTTAACTGGTTGGCTTGTGGAAATGCGCACAGATGCGGTGCACCTTGGGGTAAGTTTTAAGGAAGCGCAGCAACACTAGGTTGAAGACGTGGGCCAGACATTTACATGTGTGAGGCTGCCGAGTTGCAGACCCGCCACCAGGTTCCGCCCCTTGTCACACAACCAAGCTCACTGCTAATTACACACGTACCCAGGTGCTGACAGCTAACTGGCTAGGCCAGCTGTCAGTCACCATTAAGGGTACACCTGATGCTTCTCGACTAGGGGTGGTAAGGCCCCGGCCACGGCTAGACAAAAAATAAATAAAACAGCTGGCTGGTTGGCGGGGGCGCGATCGGTGGGCCCCCGGCAACCAGTCCTGCTCCTCCGCAGACGTAGTGTGACGTCAAAGCATGGCAGTGAGGACACAGAGAGAGAACCATTAGAAGTGAGTGAGGAAACAATTGAGCCTCCAAATAATTAGGCCAGACACTGCATGGTGGAAGAAGACTTGGCTGTTGGCTGAGAATTGAAGGAAAAGGAGGAAAAGGAGGAGGAGATACCAAGTTGGGCAAAGATGCTAGGGAGTGGACGTCTGCGGTGTGCCACTGCTACCTCCTGAATAGAAGCTGCTGTGTCACCCTGCCCTGAACCACGGCCTCCGACAACGGGATCACTTGGAATCCCACGCCCTCGCCCCTTACCCTGGGGGTTCACCATTTTATGGACACTGCACAGTATGGAACTTAGATAGGCCTTGCGTATGAAATACAGAAATCAGGAAAAATACTTGTAGTACCCACTTGTTTTGTGGGGCTATACAGTACTATCTGGTAGTGGCTGGACCTAGATACACGCTGTGATACCCCCTTACAATGAGCAGTGAAGTTTTATAAAGGTGTACTACAAATTCCAGCAATACAGTGTAGTACCCACTAGTTTAGGGGGGGGTTGTACGGTACTATCTGGTAGTGGCTGGACCTAGATACACACTGTGATACCCCCTTACAATGAGCAGTAAAGTTTTATAAAGGTGTACTACAAATCCCAGCAATACACTGTAGTACCCAGTAGTTTAGGGGGGGCTGTACGGCACTATCTGGTACTGGCTGGACCTAGATACATGCTGTGATACCCCTGTCCAATGAGCAGTGAAGTTCTATACAGGTGTACTACAAATCCCAGCAATACAGTGTAGTACAGTAGGACCACCAGCCCCAAAATCAAAAAAAAGAGCACACTGAGCACTTCTTAGGGGTGTGTTTGCAACACCTAATGTCCCCTTTCTGTCAGCAGCCAATCACCACAGTGTGCTGGTGAAATCGTGGTAGCAACACTGCAAGTCCCAGCCAGCAGTCTGTTGTTATACTATTAAAAACGATTTGAAGCCCTGATATATAAGGAGCCTCTGTGTGTGACACTTATAGAGGTATCAGTGATATATAAGAAGCCTCTGTGTGTGACACTTATAGAGGTATCAGTGATATATAAGGAGCCTGTGTGTGTGACACTTATAGAGGTATCAGTGATATATAAGGAGCCTCTGTGTGTGTGACACTTCTAGAGGTATCAGTGATATACAAGAAGCCTCTGTGTGTGTGACACTTATAGAGGTATCAGTGATATATAAGGAGCCTGTGTGTGTGACACTTATAGAGGTATCAGTGATATATAAGGAGCCTCTGTGTGTGTGACACTTATAGAGGTATCAGTGATATATAAGGAGCCTCTGTGTGTGTGTGACACTTATAGAGGTATCAGTGATATATAAGGAGCCTCTGTGTGTGACACTTATAGAGGTATCAGTGATATATAAGGAGCCTCTGTGTGTGTGACACTTATAGAGGTATCAGTGATATATAAGAAGCCTCTGTGTGTGTGACACTTATAGAGGTATCAGTGATATATAAGGAGCCTCTGTGTGTGTGACACTTATAGAGGTATCAGTGATATATGAGGAGCCTCTGTGTGTGTGACACTTATAGAGGTATCAGTGATATATAAGGAGCCTGTGTGTGTGACACTTATAGAGGTATCAGTGATATATAAGGAGCCTCTGTGTGTGTGTGACACTTATAGAGGTATCAGTGATATACAAGAAGCCTCTGTGTGTGTGACACTTATAGAGGTATCAGTGATATATAAGGAGCCTCTGTGTGTGTGTGACACTTATAGAGGTATCAGTGATATATAAGGAGCCTCTGTGTGTGTGACACTTCTAGAGGTATCAGTGATATATAAGGAGCCTGTGTGTGTGACACTTATAGAGGTATCAGTGATATATAAGGATCCTCTGTGTGTGTGACACTTATAGAGGTATCAGTGATATATAAGGAGCCTCTGTGTGTGTGACACTTATAGAGGTATCAGTGATATATAAGGAGCCTCTGTGTGTGTGACACTTATAGAGGTATCAGTGATATATAAGGAGCCTCTGTGTGTGTGTGACACTTATAGAGGTATCAGTGATATATAAGAAGCCTCTGTCTGTGTGACACTTATAGAGGTATCAGTGATATATAAGGAGCCTGTGTGTGTGACACTTCTAGAGGTATCAGTGATATACAAGAAGCCTCTGTGTGTGTGACACTTATAGAGGTATCAGTGATATATAAGGAGCCTCTGTGTGTGTGACACTTATAGAGGTATCAGTGACATATAAGGAGCCTCTGTGTGTGTGACACTTATAGAGGTATCAGTGATATATAAGGAGCCTCTGTGTGTGTGACACTTATAGAGGTATCAGTGATATATAAGGAGCCTCTGTGTGTGTGGCACTTAAAGAGGTATCAGTGATATATAAGGAGCCTCTGTGTGTGTGTGTGACACTTATAGAGGTATCAGTGATATATAAGGAGCTTGTGTATGTGTGACACTCATAGAGGTATCAGTGGTATATAAGGAGCCTTTGTGTGTGTGACACTTATAGAGGTATCAGGGATATATAAGGAGCCTCTGTGTGTGACACTTATAGAGGTATCAGTGATATATAAGGAGCCTCTGTGTGTGACACTTATAGAGGTATCAGTGATATATAAGGAGCCTCTGTGTGTGTGACACTTATAGAGGTATCAGTGATATATAAGGAGCCTCTGTGTGTGACACTTATAGAGGTATCAGTGATATATAAGGAGCCTCTGTCTGTGTGACACTTATAGAGGTATCAGTGATATATAAGGAGCCTCTGTGTGTGTGACACTTATAGAGGTATCAGTGACATATAAGGAGCCTCTGTGTGTGTGTGACACTTATAGAGGTATCAGGGATATATAAGGAGCCTCTGTGTGTGTGACACTTATAGAGGTATCAGTGATATATAAGGAGCCTCTGTGTGTGTGACACTTATAGAGGTATCAGTGATATATAAGGAGCATTTGTGTGTGACACTTATAGAGGTATCAGTGGTGATATATAAGGAGCCTCTGTGTGTGTGACACTTATAGAGGTATCAGTGATATATAAGGAGCCTCTGTCTGTGTGACACTTATAGAGGTATCAGTGATATATAAGGAGCCTCTGTGTGTGACACTTATAGAGGTATCAGTGATATATAAGGAGCCTTTGTGTGTGTGACACTTATAGAGGTATCACTGATATATAAGGAGCCTCTGTGTGTGTGACACTTATAGAGGTATCAGTGATATATAAGGAGCCTTTGTGTGTGTGACACTTATAGAGGTATCACTGATATATAAGGAGCCTCTGTGTGTGTGACACTTATAGAGGTATTGGTGATATATAAAAGGAGCCTGTGTGTGTGTGTGTGTGTGTGTGTGACACTTGTGCTCCCTCCATGACAATATTTGGTCTTTTCCATGTTCAAAAAAAAAGAGCCCAAACACAGGAAGTCCCACACTCTCACAAGGAAAAACACCTGTTCATCATGCAGGTGGTATATCAACTGAGGGCAATTAACCTTTTTCCTCCTGTTTATTAGGCCTCAGGGCTTGCACTTTTTCACCTACAGACACACGTGCGCCCTCATTGTTTGCAACACCAATTGTACTTGGCAATGACACACTTCATTTTTCTATAAAATATGCTGCACAAGAAAATAAAATCATTGTCGTTGTCTTTTTGCTTTTCACCTGTCGTAAAACTGACATGTTATCTATGTTCATCAGGTCATTACGATTACAACGATAGGCAACGTATATAACTTTGATTTTATTTTACTGCTTTAAAAAAAGCCTCATGATCAGTACTTTTTTATTGGTACAACACTAGCATATGTGACTTTTTGATTACTTGAAATCTTTCTGGAGGTGATGTTACCAAAAATCTGCGATGTTGTTGTTCTGCAATTGCATCAGGAGAAGCCAATCCCCCCACTAGACCATCAGGGAAGGCTTTTTAATGTCAGTTTTGACAGCAGAATTGTGTGAAGTCCATGCAGCAGCTTCATTATAAAGCAACTCATGTGGTGATCGCACTGAGAGCACAGAAACACAGGTAATTTCCAGGAGGCCCCCAAGAGATCACATGGGCCAACGGCTGCATATGACTAATAAAAAAAAAATAAAAAAAATTCCAAAACAGGCCTATTATTGCCACTAGCAAATGGTAAGACGTTCAGCTGACAAGCGAGTTTAACACTTCTTTGTTGACTATTCACATAATTCATGTATTCACATCAAGTGTCATCAACGCATCTCTACATGTAAACAAAGGATGTAAGGGAATCCTTCACTACCCGAGCCACAGACCCTCCACTGCCCGAGCCACAGGCCCTCCACTGCCCGAGCCACAGACCCTCCACTGCCCGAGCCACAGACCCTCCACTGCCCGAGCCACAGGCCCTCCACTGCCCGAGCCACAGGCCCTCCACTGCCCGAGCCACAGGCCCTCCACTGCCCGAGCCACAGGCCCTCCACTGCCGGAGCCACAGACCCTCCACTGCCGGAGCCACAGACCCTCACTGCCCGAGCCACAGGCCCTCCACTACCCGAGCCACAGGCCCTCCACTGCCCGAGCCACAGACCCTCCACTGCCCGAGCCACAGGCCCTCCACTGCCCGAGCCACAGGCCCTCCACTGCCCGAGCCACAGGCCCTCCACTGCCCGAGCCACAGGCCCTCCACTGCCCGAGCCACAGGCCCTCCACTGCCCGAGCCACAGACCCTCCACTGCCCGAGCCACAGGCCCTCCACTGCCCGAGCCACAGGCCCTCCACTGCCCGAGCCACAGGCCCTCCACTACTCGAGCCAGAGACCCTCCATTACCCGAGCCACAGACCTTCCACTACAAGAGCCACAGACCCTCCACTGCCCAAGCCACAGACCCTCCAATGCCACATTCATTACTTGCTTCTTGAAACCAGTTTCAGTATAATATACAATGCATACTTAAAGTGTCACGGTTGTGAATTTTTTTTTTTTTTTTTTTTTGCAGAAATCAATAGTACAGGCAATTTTAAGAAACTTTATCATTGGGTTTATTAGCCGAAAAATGAATTTTTATCATGAACAAGCAGTTTGAAGCTTTCACCCTGTCTTCATTGTTCTCCTGTGGAGAGAGCTAAATAAAAGACCAAAACAGGACAACAAAGAGTTAATCTATAAATACCTCACCCTGTATCTCCTCTGACCATCAGCACTGACTGCTCTGAGCTCTGATTACAGCTGTCACCCAGCTCTGTGCCTGTAATCCCTTTGTTCTCAGCTTTCTGCTGCTGTCTAAGGCCCCCTTCACACGTCCGGAAAAAACGTCCGGATTTCCTGATAGGATTTCCGGACCCATAGACTTTAATTGGTCACGGACACCCTTCCGGATTTTTCCGGAAGGGTGTCCGTTCCGGAAAATATATCCGGAAAAAATAGGACATGTCCTATTTTTGTCCGGAATTCCGTCCCGGACGCCCCCATAGAAGGCTATGGGGGCGCCGGAATCACGGGCACTTTCCTGATGTACATCAGGAAAGTGCCCGTGATTCCGGATGATTGACAGCCCGCCGGCACCCCCGCTGCCCGAACGCCGCGCCGCCACCACCCAAGGGATCCCTGCACCTGGACATCAGCTGCCGCCGCCCGGTAGCGCCGCATCGCTTCACCCCGCCGCCCGATGACCCCGCGCCGTATCGCATCACGCCGCCGCCCGCTGTCCCCGCCGCCGCATCGCATCACCCCGCCGATGACCCCGCCGCGCCGCATCGCATCATCCCGCCGCCGCCGCCCGATGACCGCGCCGCATCGCATCACCCCGCCGCCACCCCGACCTCTGTTCCCCCCCCCTCCCTCTCCGAGTCCGCAGCAGCTTGCACCCGCCCGCCCGGGACTCCCACCAGCTGCCGCCGCTGTTCTTCCGCCGCCGACAGGTGAGATACACAGCCCTGTCCCCCCCAATACTAAAACTCCCACCATGTCCTGCTAACAGGCCATGATGGGAGTTGTACTTCTGCAGCCTGTGGCCATCCAGGTTGCAGAAGTACAACTCCCACCATGCCTTGCTGACAGGCCATGTTGGGAGTTGTACTTCTGCAGCCTGTGGCCATCCAGGTTGCAGAAGTACAACTCCCACCATGCCCCTGTTGGAAACACTTTTTTTTTTTTTTACTCATCAGGAAATCCTGAAGGTTTTTCCTGATGATTTCCTGATGGTAAAAAAGGATTACTGTCAGGAAATCCTGATACTTTCCTGATGACTTTTGAGGTCTCCTGATCAGGATTTCCTGACAGTAAAAACTGACACGGACGTGTGAATGGGGCCTAACTCCCTCCTTCCTCCTCCCCCCTCCCCTCTCTATAGGAACAGACAGAGTGTGACTCATGCAACAAGTCACAATTTTTAGATTTTTTGCAGTGGATGGAAAAGAGGAGGGAGGGGGGGGGGACCTGGGAAAGGGCTTTTTAAATTCAGATAATGGCATATTTGGCTAATAAACCCAATTAAAAAGTTTCTTAAAATCGCCTGGACTATAGATTTCTGAAAGAAAAAAAATAAATAAATAAGACAGTTACTCTTTAATGTTTACCAATACAAAAAAAAACACTAAACACCATTTGTTTGTAACCAACATGCAGACTAGAAATCACCTGCTACAGTTGTCAATCAACCGTGATCACCTACATGACTGTAGGTTTGTAGTGGAGTGATCCCCTACAGAATCACAATTAGGATCTAATTAGATTACTGTATACAGTGCACATGGGATCAGCAAGAGAGCGGCTCTTTACTGCATCCTTTCTTTCTACCATTTACATGAGCAAGAGACCACCGAGCCTAACCGCCTGTGTGGCGACAAAGCCATGCTGTGACACTGATCCTCCTCCTGCGTAGGGACCAGGCCATGCTGTGACACTGATCCTCCTTCTGCGTAGGGACCAGGCCATGCTGTGACACTGATCCTCCTCCTTCGTAGGGACCAGGCCATGCTGTGACACTGATCCTCCTTCTGCGTAGGGACAAGGCCATGCTGTGACACTGATCCTCCTCCTTCGTAGGGACCAGGCCATGCTGTGACACTGATCCTCCTTCTGCGTAGGGACAAGGCCATGCTGTGACACCAATCCTCTTCCTTCGTAGGGACCAGGCCATGCTGTGACACTGCTCCTCCTCCTGCGTAGGGACCAGGCCATGCTGTGACACTGATCCTCCTCCTGCGTAGGGACCAGGCCATGCTGTGACACTGATCCTCCTCCTGCGTAGGGACCAGGCCATGCTGTGACACTGATCCTCCTCCTTCGTAGGGACCAGGCCATGCTGTGACACTGATCCTCCTTCTGCGTAGGACAAGCCATGCTGTGACACCAATCCTCTTCCTTCGTAGGGACCAGGCCATGCTGTGACACTGATCCTCCTCCTGCGTAGGGACCAGGCCATGCTGTGACACTGCTCCTCCTCCTGTGTAGGGACAAGGCCATGCTGTGACACTGCTGCTCCTCCTCCTCTGTAAGCACCAGGCCATGCTGTGACACTGCTCCTCCTCCTGCGTAGGCAGCAGGCCATGCTGTGACACTGCTCCTCCTTCTGCGTAGGCAGCAGCCATGCTGTGACACTGCTCCTCCTCCTGCGTAGGCAGCAGGCCATGCTGTGACACTGCTCCTCCTCCTGCGTAGGCAGCAGGCCATGCTGTGACACTGCTCCTCCTCCTGCGTAGGCAGCAGGCCATGCTGTGACACTGCTTCTATTCCTTGGTAAGGACCAGGCCATGCTGTGACACTGCTCCTCCTCCTGCGTAGGCAGCAGGCCATGCTGTGACACTGCTCCTCCTCCTGCGTAGGCAGCAGGCCATGCTGTGACACTGCTTCTATTCCTTGGTAAGGACCAGGCCATGCTGTGACACTGCTCCTCCTCCTGCGTAGGCAGCAGGCCATGCTGTGACACTGCTCCTCCTCCTGCGTAGGCAGCAGCCATGCTGTGACACTGCTCCTCCTCCTGCGTAGGCAGCAGGCCATGCTGTGACACTGATCCTCCTCCTGCGTAGGCAGCAGGCCATGCTGTGACACTGATCCTCCTCCTGCGTAGGCAGCAGGCCATGCTGTGACCCTGCTCCTCCTCCTGCGTAGGCAGCAGGCCATGCTGTGACACTGCTCCTCCTCCTGCGTAGGCAGCAGGCCATGCTGTGACACTGCTCCTCCTCCTGCGTAGGCAGCAGGCCATGCTGTGACACTGCTTCTATTCCTTGGTAAGGACCAGGCCATGCTGTGACACTGCTCCTCCTCCTGCGTAGGCAGCAGGCCATGCTGTGACACTGCTCCTCCTCCTGCGTAGGCAGCAGCCATGCTGTGACACTGCTCCTCCTCCTGCGTAGGCAGCAGGCCATGCTGTGACACTGATCCTCCTCCTGCGTAGGCAGCAGGCCATGCTGTGACACTGATCCTCCTCCTGCGTAGGCAGCAGGCCATGCTGTGACCCTGCTCCTCCTCCTGCGTAGGCAGCAGGCCATGCTGTGACACTGCTCCTCCTTCTGCGTAGGCAGCAGGCCATGCTGTGACACTGATCCTCCTCCTGCGTAGGCAGCAGGCCATGCTGTGACACTGCTCCTCTTCCTTGGTAGGGACCAGGCCATGCTGTGACCCTGCTCCTCCTTCTGCGTAGGCAGCAGGCCATGCTGTGACACTGATCCTCCTCCTGCGTAGGCAGCAGGCCATGCTGTGACACTGCTTCTATTCCTTGGTAAGGACCAGGCCATGCTGTGACACTGCTCCTCCTCCTGCGTAGGCAGCAGGCCATGCTGTGACACTGATCCTCCTCCTGCGTAGGCAGCAGGCCATGCTGTGACACTGATCCTCCTCCTGCGTAGGGACCAGGCCATGCTGTGACACTGATCCTCCTCCTGCGTAGGCAGCAGGCCATGCTGTGACACTGATCCTCCTCCTGCGTAGGCAGCAGGCCATGCTGTGACACTGCTTCTATTCCTTGGTAAGGACCAGGCCATGTTGTGACACTGATCCTCCTCCTTCTGCGTAGGCAGCAGGCCATGCTGTGACACTGATCCTCCTCCTGCGTAGGCAGCAGGCCATGCTGTGACACTGATCCTCCTCCTGCGTAGGCAGCAGGCCATGTTGTGACACTGATCCTCCTCCTGCGTAGGCAGCAGGCCATGCTGTGACACTGCTTCTATTCCTTGGTAAGGACCAGGCCATGTTGTGACACTGATCCTCCTCCTTCTGCGTAGGCAGCAGGCCATGCTGTGACACTGATCCTCCTCCTGCGTAGGCAGCAGGCCATGCTGTGACACTGATCCTCCTCCTGCGTAGGCAGCAGGCCATGCTGTGACACTGCTCCTCCTTCTGCGTAGGCAGCAGGCCATGTTGTGACACTGATCCTCCTCCTGCGTAGGCAGCAGGCCATGTTGTGACACTGATCCTCCTCCTGCGTAGGCAGCAGGCCATGTTGTGACACTGATCCTCCTCCTGCGTAGGCAGCAGGCCATGTTGTGACACTGATCCTCCTCCTGCGTAGGCAGCAGGCCATGCTGTGACACTGATCCTCCTCCTGCGTAGGCAGCAGGCCATGCTGTGACACTGCTTCTATTCCTTGGTAAGGACCAGGCCATGCTGTGACCCTGCTCCTCCTTCTGCGTAGGCAGCAGGCCATGCTGTGACACTGATCCTCCTCCTGCGTAGGCAGCAGGCCATGCTGTGACACTGATCCTCCTCCTGCGTAGGCAGCAGGCCATGTTGTGACACTGATCCTCCTCCTGCGTAGGCAGCAGGCCATGCTGTGACACTGATCCTCCTCCTGCGTAGGCAGCAGGCCATGCTGTGACACTGCTCCTCTTCCTTGGTAGGGACCAGGCCATGCTGTGACACTGCTCCTACTCCTGCGTCAGTGTGGGGGTAACAAGGCGAGCTCCTGGGTGATATCGGGGTCAGTGTGGGGGTGACAGGATGCTATCAGGGTGAGGTATGGGGGGTCAGTGTGGGGGTGATAGGATGATATCGGGGTGAAGTATGGGGGGTCAGTGTGGGGGTGACAGAATGCTATCGGGGTGAAGTATGGGGGGTCAGTGTGGGGGTGACAGGATGATATCGGGGTGAAGTATGGGGGGTCAGTGTGGGGGTGACAGGATGATATCGGGGTGAAGTATATGGGGGGTCAGTGTGGGGGGTGACAGGATGCTATCGGGGTGAAGTATGGGGGGGTCAGTGTGGGGGTGACAGGATGATATCGGGGGTGAAGTATGGGGGGTCAGTGTGGGGGTGACAGGATGCTATCGGGGTGAAGTATGGGGGTCAGTGTGGGGGTGAGCTCCAGGTGGTACCGGGGTCAGTGGGGGTGAGCTCCAGGTGATACCGGGGTCAGTGGTAGGGGTGACAGGATGCTATCGGGGTGAAGTATGGGGGGGTCAGTGTGGGGGTGAGCTCCAGGTGGTACCGGGGTCAGTGTAGGGGTGACAGGATGCTATCGGGGTGAAGTATGGGGGGTCAGTGTAGGGGTGACAGGATGCTATCGGGGTGAAGTATGGGGGGTCAGTGTAGGGGTGACAGGATGCTATCGGGGTGAAGTATGGGGGGGTCAGTGTGGGGGTGACAGGATGCTATCGGGGTGAAGTATGGGGGGGGTCAGTGTAGGGGTGACAGGATGCTATCGGGGTGAAGTATGGGGGGTCAGTGTAGGGGTGACAGGATGCTATCGGGGTGAAGTATGGGGGGTCAGTGTAGGGGTGACAGGATGCTATCGGGGTGAAGTATGGGGGGTCAGTGTGGGGGTGACAGGATGCTATCGGGGTGAAGTATGGGGGGTCAGTGTGGGGGTGACAGGATGATATCGGGGTGAAGTATGGGGGGTCAGTGTGGGGGTGACAGGATGCTGTCGGGGTGAAGTATGGGGGGTCAGTGTGGGGGTGACAGGATGCTGTCGGGGTGAAGTATGGGGGGTCAGTGTGGGGGTGACAGGATGCTATCGGGGTGAAGTATGGGGGGTCAGTGTGGGGGTGACAGGATGCTATCGGGGTGAAGTATAGGGGGGGTCAGTGTAGGGGTGACAGGATGCTATCGGGGGTGAAGTATATGGGGGGGTCAGTGTAGGGGTGACAGGATGCTATCGGGGTGAAGTAGGGGGGGTCAGTGTAGGGGTGACAGGATGCTATCGGGGTGAAGTAGGGGGGGTCAGTGTAGGGGTGACAGGATGCTATCGGGGTGAAGTAGGGGGGGTCAGTGTAGGGGTGACAGGATGATATCGGGGTGAAGTATATGGGGGGTCAGTGTAGGGGGTGACAGGATGCTATCGGGGTGAAGTATATGGGGGGTCAGTGTAGGGGTGACAGGATGCTATCGGGGTGAAGTATGGGGGGTCAGTGTGGGGGTGACAGGATGCTATCGGGGTGAAGTACCGGGCTCAGGTGTCGCTCTCCTCACACCTCACGCTTCTCTGTCACTTCATGATGAGCGGGAAGGCGGGACCTCTCTGGGGGCGTGGTTACTGCGCTCGCTCTAGAAGACTCACTCCATGATTGGCTGGCTACTGCCAGTGAGCGGGGCCGCGCTGCGCGTTCTGTCTTAGCAGGCTGCGCGCGCCCCCGCTCCGTGACAGACATGGCGGCGGATCCGAGCTCGGCCTGGGTCGGCTCTCTGCCCTGGGCGTGGGGCTACGGGATCACGGCGGGCGGACGGGTGTTCTTCATCAAGTGAGCGGGGTGTGGGGGGGCTGTAGGGTGTGACAGCGCCGGGGGGGGGGGGCCACCTGTCACCGTCGGGTCTCATCTGTGTCTGCTCTCCCCACAGTGAGGAAGCCAAGAGCACAACCTGGCTGCACCCGGTGACCGGGGAGACGGTGCTGACGGGACACAGGAGGACCCCCGGTAAGTGACTATATGTGTGTATATAACCCCCATACTGTATGTACCCCCATGTGTATATATAACACCCATGCTGTATGTACCCCCATGTGTATATATAACCCCCCATACTGTATGTACCCCATATGTGTATATATTTAACCCCCATACTGTATGTACCCCCCATATGTGTGTATATATAACCCCCCATACTGTATGTACTCCCATATGTGTATATATTTAACCCCCATACTGTATGTACCCCCATATGTGTGTATATATAACCCCCCATACTGTATGTACCCCCATGTGTATATATATAACCCCCATACTGTATGTACCCCCATGTGTATATATATAACCCCCATACTGTATGTACCCCCATGTGTATATATATAACCCCCATACTGTATGTACCCCCATGTGTATATATAACCCCCATACTGTATGTACCCCCATGTGTATATATATAACCCCCATACTGTATGTACCCCCATATGTATATATATAACCCCCATACTGTATGTACCCCCATATGTGTATATATAACCCCCATACTGTATGTACACCCATATGTGTATATATAACCCCCATACTGTATGTACACCCATATGTGTATATATATAACCCCCATACTGTATGTACCCCCATGTGTATATATATAACCCCCATACTGTATGTACCCCCATGTGTATATATAACCCCCATACTGTATGTACCCCCATGTGTATATATATAACCCCCATACTGTATGTACCCCCATGTGTATATATATAACCCCCATACTGTATGTACCCCCATATGTGTATATATAACCCCCATACTGTATGTACACCCATATGTGTATATATAACCCCCATACTGTATGTTACATACCCATATGTGTATATATAACCCCCATACTGTATGTACCCCCATGTGTATATATAACCCCCATACTGTATGTACCCCCATATGTGTATATATAACCCCCATACTGTATGTACCCCCATATGTGTATATATATAACCCCCATACTGTATGTACCCCCATATGTGTGTATATATAACCCCCATACTGTATGTACCCCCATGTGTATATATAACCCCCATACTGTATGTACCCCCATATGTGTGTATATATAACCCCCATACTGTATGTACCCCCATGTGTGTGTATATATAACCCCCATACTGTATGTACCCCATATGTGTATATATATAACCCCCATACTGTATGTACCCCCATGTGTGTATATATAACCCCCATACTGTATGTACCCCCATGTGTATATATAACCCCCATACTGTATGTACCCCCATGTGTGTATATATATAACCCCTATACTGTATGTACCCCCATATGTGTATATATAACCCCCTCATACTGTATGTACCCCCATATGTGTGTATATATAACCCCCATACTGTATGTACCCCCATATGTGTATATATAACCCCCATACTGTATGTACCCCCATATGTGTGTATATATAACCCCCCATACTGTATGTACCCCCATGTGTATATATAACCCCCCATACTGTATGTACCCCATATGTGTATATATATAACCCCCATACTGTATGTACCCCCCATATGTGTGTATATATAACCCCCCATACTGTATGTACCCCCATGTGTGTATATATATAACCCCCATACTGTATGTACCCCCATATGTGTATATATAACCCCCATACTGTATGTACCCCATGTGTGTATATATAACCCCCATACTGTATGTACCCCAATGTGTATATATATAACCCCCCATACTGTATGTACACCCATATGTGTATATATAACCCCATACTGTATGTACCCCCATATGTGTATATATAACCCCCATACTGTATGTACCCCATGTGTATATATATAACCCCCATACTGTATGTACCCCCATATGTGTATATATATAACCCCCATACTGTATGTACCCCCATATGTGTATATATAACCCCAATACTGTATGTACACCCATATGTGTATATATACCCCCATACTGTATGTACCCCCATGTGTATATATAACCCCCATACATGTATGTACCCCCATGTGTATATATATAACCCCCATACTGTAGGTTACCCCCATGTGTATATATAGAACCCCCATACTGTATGTACCCCCATATGTGTATATATAACCCCATACTGTATGTACCCCCATATGTGTATATATATATATAACCCCCCATACTGTATGTACCCCCATGTGTATATATATATATAACCCCCCATACTGTATGTACCCCCATATGTGTGTGTGTGTAGATAATACCCCCATACTGTATGTACCCCCATGTGTATATATATAACCCCCATACTGTATGTACCCCCATATGTGTATATATAACCCCCATACTGTATGTACCCCCATATGTGTATATATAACCCCCATACTGTATGTACCCCCATATGTGTATATATAACCCCCATACTGTATGTACCCCATATGTGTATATATAACCCCCATACTGTATGTACCCCCATGTGTGTATATATAACCCCCATACTGTATGTACCCCCATGTGTATATATAACCCCCCCATACTGTATGTACCCCCATGTGTGTGTATATAACCCCCATACTGTATGTACCCCCATGTGTGTATATATAACCCCATACTGTATGTACCCCCATATGTGTATATATATAACCCCCATACTGTATGTACCCCCATGTGTATATATAACCCCCCATACTGTATGTACCCCCATGTGTATATATATAACCCCCCATACTGTATGTACCCCCATGTGTATATATAACCCCCATACTGTATGTACCCCCATATGTGTATATATATAACCCCCATACTGTATGTACCCCCATGTGTATATATAACCCCCATACTGTATGTACCCCCATATGTGTGTATATATAACCCCCATACTGTATGTACCCCCATATGTGTATATATATAACCCCCATACTGTATGTACCCCCATATGTGTGTATATATAACCCCCCATACTGTATGTACCCCCATATGTGTATATATAACCCCCCATACTGTATGTACCCCCATATGTGTATATATATATAACCCCCCATACTGTATGTACCCCCATATGTGTATATATATAACCCTCCATACTGTATGTACCCCCATGTGTATATATATATAACCCCCCATACTGTATGTACCCCCATGTGTATATATAACCCCCATACTGTATGTACCCCCATGTGTGTATATAACCCCCATACTGTATGTACCCCCATGTGTATATATATATAACCCCCCATACTGTATGTACCCCCCATGTGTATATATATATATAACCCCCATACTGTATGTACCCCCATATGTGTATATATATAACCCTCCATACTGTATGTACCCCCATGTGTATATATATATAACCCCCCATACTGTATGTACCCCATATGTGTGTATATATATATCATATAACCCCCCATACTGTATGTACCCCCATGTGTATATATATAACACCCCCATACTGTATGTACCCCCATATGTGTATATATAACCCCCCATACTGTATGTACCCCCATGTGTGTATATATAACCCCCATACTGTATGTACCCCATGTGTATATATATTAACCCCCCATACGGTATGTACCCCCATGTGGTATATATATAACCCCCAATACTGTATGTACCCCCATATTGTGTAGATATAATATATATATAGATATATACCCCCCATACTGTATGTACCCCCATATGTGTATATATACCCCCCATACGTATGTACCCCATATGTGTATATATAACCCCCATACTGTATGTACCCCCATGTTTGTATATATAAACCCCATACTGTATGTACCCCCCATGTGTATATATATAACCCCCATACTGTATGTACCCCCATATGTGTATATATAACCCCCATACTGTATGTACCCCCATATGTGTATATATAACCCCCATACTGTATGTACCCCATATGTGTGTATATATATATATAACCCCCATACTGTATGTACCCCCATATCTGTATATATAACCCCCCATACTGTATGTACCCCATATGTGTATATATATAACCCCCATACTGTATGTACCCCCATGTGTGTATATATATAACCCCCATACTGTATGTACCCCCATATGTGTATATATAACCCCCCATATTGTATGTACCCCATATGTGTGTATATATAACCCCCATGTGTATATATATAACCCCCATACTGTATGTACCCCCATATGTGTATATATATATAACCCCCCCCATACTGTATGTACCCCCCATGTGTGTGTATATATATATATATAACCCCCATACTGTATGTACCCCCATGTGTGTATATATAACCCCCTCATACTGTATGTACCCCCATGTGTGTATATATAACCCCCATACTGTATGTACCCCCATGTGTATATATAACCCCCCATACTGTATGTACCCCCATGTGTGTATATATATAACCCCCCATACTGTATGTACCCCATATGTGTATATATAACCCACCTCATATACTGTATGTACCCCATGTGTGTGTATATATAACTCCCATACTGTATGTACCCCCATATGTGTATATATAACCCCCATACTGTATGTACCCCCATGTGTGTATATATAACCCCCATACTGTATGTACCCCCATGTGTATATATAACCCCCATACTGTATGTACCCCCATGTGTTAATTATAACCCCCATACTGTGTGTACCCCCATGTGTATATATAACCCCCCATACTGTATGTACCCCCATGTGTGTATATATAACCCCCTATACTGTATGTACCCCCATGTGTGTGTATATATAACTCCCATACTGTATGTACCCCATATGTGTATATATAACCCCCATACTGTATTACCCCCATATGTTGTATATATAACCCCCATACTGTATGTACCCCCATGTGTATATATAACCCCCCATACTGTATGTACCCCATGTGTGTATATATAACCCCCATACTGTATGTACCCCCATATGTGTATATATATAACCCCCATACTGTATGTACCCCATGTGTGTATATATAACCCCATACTGTATGTACCCCCATATGTGTATATATAACCCCCTCATACTGTATGTACCCCCATGTGTGTATATATAACCCCCATACTGTATTTACCCCCATATGTGTATATATAACCCCCCATACTGTATGTACCCCCATGTGTGTATATATATATAACCCCCCCATACTGTATGTACCCCCCATATGTGTATATATAACCCCATACTGTACATGTACCTCCCATCATGTGGTGATACTAACACCCATACTGTATGTACCCCCATGTGTATATATAACCCCCCATACTGTATGTACCCCATGTGTGATATATATAACCCCCCATACTGTATGTACCCCCATGTGTATATATAACCCCCATACTGTATGTAGGCTACCCATATGTGTATATATATAACCCCCATACTGTATGTACACCCATGTGTATATATAACCCCCATACTGTATGTACCCCCATATGTGTGTATATAAACCCCATACTGTAGTGTACCCCCATATGTGTATATATGCTACCCCCATACTGTATGTACCCCATATGTGTGTATATATATATATAACCCCCCATACTGTATGTACCCCATATGTGTATATATAACCCCCCATACTGTATGTACCCCCATATGGTATATATATATACCCCCCCATACTGTATGTACCCCCATAGTGTATATATATAACCCTCCATACTGTATGTACCCCCATGTGTATATATATATAACCCCCCATACTGTATGTACCCCCATGTGTGTATATTATAACCCCATACTGTAGTACCCCCATTGTGTATATACCCCCATACTGTATGTACCCCCATGTGTATATATAATAACCCCCCATACTGTATGTACCCCATATGTGTATATATATATATAACCCCCCATACGTATGTACCCCCATATGTGTATATATATAACCCTCCATACTGTATGTACCCCCATGTGTATATATCTGTCAACCCCCATACTGTATGTACCCCATATGTGTGTATATATATATATATAACCCCCATACTGTATGTTACCCCCATGGATATTATATATAACCCCCATACTGTATGTACCCCCATTATGTGTATATAGAACCCCAATGTATGTACCCCCATATGTGTATATATAACCCCCATACTGTAGTACCCCCATGTGTATATATATAACCCCCCATACTGTAGTACCCCCATGTGTGTATATATATAACCCCCCATACTGTATGTACCCCCATGTGTATATATATAAACCCCCATACTGTATGTACCCCATGTGTATATATATACAACCCCATACTGTGTACCCCATATGTGTGTATATATATATATAACCCCCCAATACTGTATGTACCCCCATGTGTAATATATATAACCCCCATACTGTATGTACCCCCATATGTGTATATATAACCCCCATACTGTATGTACCCCCATATGTGTATATATAACCCCCATACTGTATGTACCCCATGTGTATATATATAACCCCCCATACTGTATGTACCCCAGTGTTATATATATAACCCCCATACTGTATGTACCCCCATATGTGTATATATAACCCCCATACTGTATTATGTACCCAATGTGTATATATAACCCCCATACTGTATGTACCCCATATGTGTATATATAACCCCCATACTGTATGTACCCCCATGTGTGTATATATAACCCCCCATACTGTATGTACCCCCATGTGTATATATATACCCCCATACTGTATGTACCCCCAAGTGTATATATAACCCCATACTGTATGTACCCCCATATGTGTATATATAAACCCCCATACTGTATGTACCCATATGTGTGTATATATATATCTAACCACCATACTGTATGTACCCCCATATCTGTATATATAACCCCCCATACTGTATGTACCCATAGTGTATATTATATAACCCCCATACTGTATGTACCCCATATGTGTATATATATAACCCCCATACTGTATGTACCCCCATATGTGTATATATAACCCCCCATATTGTATGTACCCCATATGTGTGTATATATAACCCCCATGTGTATTTATATAACCCCCATACTGTATGTACCCCCATATGTGTATATAACCCCCATACTGTATGTACCCCATGTGTATATATATAACCCCCCATACTGTATGTACCCCCATATGTGTATATATAAACCCCCCATACTGTATTGGACCCCATGTGTGTATATATATATATAACCCCATTACTGTATGTAACCCCATGTGTGTATATATAACCCCCTCATACTGTATGTAACCCATGTGTGTATATATAACCCCCATACTGTATGTACCCCATGTGTATATATAACCCCCCATACTGTATGTACCCCCATGTGTGTATATATATAACCCCATACGTATGTACCCAGATGTTGTAATATAAACCCCCTAATACTGTATGTACCCCCATGTGTGTGTATATATAACTCCACTAACTGTATGTACCCCATATGGATATATATAACACCCATACTGTATGTACCCCCATGTGTGTATATATCAACCCCCTAATGTATGTACCCCCATGTGTGTATATATAACCCCCATACGTATGTACCCCCATGTGTAGATATAAACCCCCCATACTGTATGTACCCCATGTGGTATATATAACCCCCCATGACTGTATGTACCCCCAGGTGTGTATATATAAACCCCCATACTGTATGTACCCCATGTGTGTATATATAACTCCCATACGTATGTACCCCCATATGTGTATATAATAACCCCCATACTGTATGTACCCCAATGTGTATATATAACCCCCATACTGTATGTACCCCCATATGTGGTATATATAACCCCCATACTGTATGTACCCCATGTGTATATATATAAACCCCATACGTATTGTACCCCATATGTGTGATATATATAACCCCCATACTGTATGTACCCATGTGTGTATATATAACCCCCATACTGTATGTACCCCCATGTGTGTG
>NW_027210424.1:0-73420 GCF_027789765.1 Dendropsophus ebraccatus | reverse complement strand
GAGTGTTGCTAGCAGCATTTTAGGGGTACTCTGGGCGCAGGTCATTTTTTAGGGTATGGCTGGGGTAAGGGTGGAAATAGAGGCTGACGGTCACTACTCCCCGGTTCCAGCGCGGGATCCCGGATTGCCTCGCACCATTCTCCCGTCGGTTCGCGCTGCTTCCTGGTCTGAGCTGCGGCTGAGAAACGACGTCCAAGGCAGCTCAACTATTCAGCAACCGAGGTGGGACTCCGCTACGACGCTGAATGGCTGAGCTGCCTTAAATGTCACGTCTCAAGCCGCAGCTCAGACCAGGAAGCGGCGCACCGGACGAGAACGGGGCGGAGCGATCGGGATCTGGCGCTGAAACCAGGAGGTAAGTGACGGTCGGCCTCTATTTCCAACCCTTCCCCGACCATACCCTAAAATAACCCCCGTCCGGAGTACCCCTTTAATTCAGATGATAATCAGGCCATGTAAAAGTGTCAACGATCAGCCGGGAATACGTCCGCTTGCTGGTCAATCGCATCTTTCAGCAGACCAATAAATCATGCCTTACCGGCCGCACATCTTCCTGTGTAAACAGGCCGGAGCTCACACTTGACCCCTATCCTGGTTGGAGAAACTGATGGGGACTATGGGGTTCCAGCGTGGCCCCCTCTGAACCCACAGGATTCCTTGGGCCATATAGTACAGAGCCTTGCCCGGGCACTGGATCCTATAGTGCAGGGCCACGCGCAGCCCACCCAGTTCTGCCCAGTAAGGACCCTTAATGGCAGTGTCTTCATGCCAGTGACCACTGCTACAAGTCCCAGCTCCACTGACCTCTATTACAGCGCGAATCTCACCAGAACCAATGCAAATCAATGTAACCCAAGCACACAGGGCTCCGTATGGTTCCACTATTACACCATAATCTCAGACCCGGAATATAACCCCGAATGTATAAAACGTATAAAACTATGCAGATACCGACCGGTGATTAAGCGACCGTTATCACTCCGTCCCCGGCACAGCCTCAGCCCGTAGCACAAAGTACAGCAGCGACACGGCCGGCTTCCTGCTTTACTGCGCATGCGCTTACATGTGCGCGCATTCTGCCGTCTCCAGCGCGCGCGGCGCCTTACTGACCTATATACACATACACTGAGGGGTCGGCCGATCCCGCCGCCCCGCTGATTCTTACCGAATGTGTTTGCCTAGCGGCGGGGCAGACCGTATCCGGGAGGAGTTAAAAGAGGTTTAGAAAACATGTATAGGTGACAGCGTGTGGACGATGCCCAGGAATCATGCGGTGGGCAATGGCTGCACGATTATGCTTGTGAAATCACATTTTAGCAGCCGTGTAATTCCTATTGACAGTAATGCATACCTCCCAAGTGTCCCTCTTTGGAGGGACAGTCCCTACTTTTGACCCATGTCCCTCTTTGCCCCTTACATGACCCTCCTTTTGACCTAGGAATTAGATTGGGATTAAAGAAGTCCAGCGAAAATTTTATTAAAGTGTTGTATTGCCCCCCAAAAGTAATACAAATTACCAATATACACTTATTACGGGAAATGCACATAAAGGGGGAGATTTATCAAACATGGTGTGAAGTGAAACTGGCTCAGTTGCCCCTAGCAACCAATCAGATTCCACTTTCCTTCCTCACAGACTAAATGAAAGTGGAATCTGATTGGTTGCTAGGGGCAACTGAGCCAGTTTCAGTTTACACCATGTTTGATAAATATCCCGCATAGTGCTTTTTTCCCTGCACTTACTACTGCATCAAGGCCTCACTTCCTGGATAACATGTGTGATGTCACTTCCTGGATAAAATGGTGATGCCAACCCCCCGATCCCACACCTTCCATAAGCAAGCAGCCCATGGCAGCAGGGATGTCACAGCGCCGCGGACAGACGCGCGTCCTTTCCTTTGCCGAGGAGTCTTCCCTAGCCTGGAGTTGGGCTAGGAGCTCTCAAGTCGTGGATCCCAGCACCGCACCACTCCGGCCCCACCGGGGAGGGTGGGGTCCTAAAGGCGGATGCAAGGGCCGGGTGCCGCCCTCACGCACCTCAGCTCTTGTCCACCCAGGGAAAACCTGACACATCACTGCCCCCTCTCAGTAGGTGCCTTTCTTTCAAAGGGCTGGCTGCAGGGCTTCCACAGGCTCAGAAGTAACTCGGGGTGGACAGGAAAGAAGCGGCCGGGCCGGCAACACGGGATGGCGTAGGGCGTCCAGGCGTCAGTTCAAGGAAGAAGGTGAGATGCTTTTGCCGGTGACCGCAAGCTGCTTTTCAGACGGCGCCTCCTTTCTAGGGCGCCTGGCCTCGCCTGCCAAAATCTACAGCAGGTGTTGTGCTGTAAGTTAGCCCCCTGCAGGTCACGGCTGCCGCTGTTGCAGTCAAGCCCACTACTACTGTAAAAGGAGTGAGCAAGAATGCTGCTGCCCAACGTGAGGAGGAGGAGGAGGAGGAGTAGGCCAGGCTTCCACGGCACAAGAGAGAAAGCACCTAAAAAAAGAAGCAAATGCCCGCTTGAAAAAGAGAAGGGGAGAAAGCTAGAGGGGAGACTGACTGGGCCCTGCTGTTAGAAGGGAGGAAAAACAAAAGCCTACAGCACCTGGTATTCCCAGGCGGTCTCCCATCCAAGTACTAACCAGGCCCGACCCTGCATAGCTTCCGAGATCAGACGAGATCGGGCGTGTTCAGGGTGGTGTGGCCGTAGGCAGAGTTAGCCCTCTCTTGTACTGCTCTTCTACTCGGCAGTCTGTTTGACGGCTGCCCGGCGCAGGGCCTGCTTTCTGCTATCCTTTCTATTGGCTTTTCCTTCGCTTCACAGTCTGCAGCCGGGCAGAGCAAGCGCGCAGCCTCCTTCACAGCCAGCCCTCTAGCCTCATGACAGGCCCCTCTCCAACTCTCCTTCCTCTGCTGTTGCAATCAAATCCCCTACTAAAAGGAGTTAGCACCAATGCTGCAGGCCCCCATGAGAAGGAGGCCAGGCTTCCTCAGCACAAGAGAGAAAGCACCTTAAAAAAACAAAGCAAATGTGCAGTTGAAAAATAGAATGGGGAAAAGCCATAGAGGAGACTGACCCCTGCTGGTGGAAGGGAGGAAAAGCAAAAGCCTACAGCACCTGGTATTCCCAGGCGGTCTCCCATCCAAGTACTAACCAGGCCCGACCCTGCTTAGCTTCCGAGATCAGACGAGATCGGGCGTGTTCAGGGTGGTGTGGCCGTAGGCAGAGATCAGCCTCTCTTTTACTGCTCTTCTACTCTGCAGTCTGCCTGACGGCTGCTCAGCA
This sequence comes from Dendropsophus ebraccatus, assembly GCF_027789765.1. NCBI lineage: Eukaryota > Metazoa > Chordata > Amphibia > Anura > Hylidae > Dendropsophus > Dendropsophus ebraccatus. The sequence goes on along the minus strand of NW_027210424.1, from coordinate 70,154 downwards.
CAGAGCCTGCTTTCTGCTATCTATTCACTTTTCCTTCCCTTTACAGTCTGCAGCCGGCCACTCCCAGCAAGCGCAGCCTTCTGCACAGCCCCCTCTAGCCTCATGACAACCACCTGGCAAACTCTCCTGCCTGTCTTTGCTTCTTTTTTTTTTTTGCTTTTTTCAAAGCCTTACCACCAAAAGCCCCCTCACCTTCCTCACACTAGCTCCTAAGCTGCTTGGGCGCGCTCACTCACTCTATGCTTTAGTCACACAAGCTGCTTTGCAGGGGGAAGCTTTACAACGGACGGCCATCGATCGTCCCACACTGCTTTTAAGGCTCTGGCTTACACCCCTCGGGCTACAGGGCTCATCTGGATGGACCGATGCGGGGCCCACGCAGACCTCCGTCCCACTGGCCTTTTTCGGGGGGCATTGGGCTTCAAGCTCTGGCACGCCTTCATGCTGACCTCCAGAACGGAGCCCCCTCCAATGCTTGCTGGGCAGGGGAAGACGGCAAGACTTAAAGGAAGGCCGAAAAGGGTCTACAGCACTCGGTATTCCCGGGAGGTCTCCCGTCCCAGTACTGTCCGAGCCCAACCCTGCTTAGCTTCCGAGATCAGACGAGATCGGGCGTGCCCAGGGTGGTATGGCCGGTAGACGTCAGCCACGCTGACTCCGTGGCCCAAGAAGGCCTCCTCCCTGCGCCTCGCAGACCCGCAGACTTAGGCACAGAGGGCTGGCCGAGTGGTAGCGCCAACCCCCCCTATCCCCACACCTTCCATAAGGCAAAGCAGCCCATGGCAGCAGGGATGTCACAGCGCGCGGACAGACGCGCTCCTTTCCTTTGCCGAGGAGTCTTCCCTAGCCTGGAGTTGGGCTAGGAGCTCTCAAGTCGTGGATCCCAGCACCGCACCACTCCGGCCCCACCGGGGAGGGTGGGGTCCTAAAGGCGGATGCAAGGGCCGGGTGCCGCCCTCACGCACCTCAGCTCTTGTCCACCCAGGGAAAACCTGACACATCACTGCCCCCTCTCAGTAGGTGCCTTTCTTTCAAAGGGCTGGCTGCAGGGCTTCCACAGGCTCAGAAGTAACTCGGGGTGGACAGGAAAGAAGCGGCCGGGCCGGCAACACGGGATGGCGTAGGGCGTCCAGGCGTCAGTTCAAGGAAGAAGGTGAGATGCTTTTGCCGGTGACCGCAAGCTGCTTTTCAGACGGCGCCTCCTTTCTAGGGCGCCTGGCCTCGCCTGCCAAAATCTACAGCAGGTGTTGTGCTGTAAGTTAGCCCCCTGCAGGTCACGGCTGCCGCTGTTGCAGTCAAGCCCACTACTACTGTAAAAGGAGTGAGCAAGAATGCTGCTGCCCAACGTGAGGAGGAGGAGGAGGAGGAGTAGGCCAGGCTTCCACGGCACAAGAGAGAAAGCACCTAAAAAAAGAAGCAAATGCCCGCTTGAAAAAGAGAAGGGGAGAAAGCTAGAGGGAGACTGACTGGGCCCTGCTGTTAGAAGGGAGGAAAAACAAAAGCCTACAGCACCTGGTATTCCCAGGCGGTCTCCCATCCAAGTACTAACCAGGCCCGACCCTGCATAGCTTCCGAGATCAGACGAGATCGGGCGTGTTCAGGGTGGTGTGGCCGTAGGCAGAGTTAGCCCTCTCTTGTACTGCTCTTCTACTCGGCAGTCTGTTTGACGGCTGCCCGGCGCAGGGCCTGCTTTCTGCTATCCTTTCTATTGGCTTTTCCTTCGCTTCACAGTCTGCAGCCGGGCAGAGCAAGCGCGCGCAGCCTCCTTCACAGCCAGCCCTCTAGCCTCATGACAGGCCCCTCTCCAACTCTCCTTCCTCTGCTGTTGCAGTCAAATCCCCTACTAAAAGGAGTTAGCATCAATGCTGCAGGCCCCCATGAGAAGGAGGCCAGGCTTCCTCAGCACAAGAGAGAAAGCACCTTAAAAAAACAAAGCAAATGTGCAGTTGAAAAATAGAATGGGGAAAAGCCATAGAGGAGACTGACCCCTGCTGGTGGAAGGGAGGAAAAGCAAAAGCCTACAGCACCTGGTATTCCCAGGCGGTCTCCCATCCAAGTACTAACCAGGCCCGACCCTGCTTAGCTTCCGAGATCAGACGAGATCGGGCGTGTTCAGGGTGGTGTGGCCGTAGGCAGAGATCAGCCTCTCTTTTACTGCTCTTCTACTCTGCAGTCTGCCTGACGGCTGCTCAGCACAGAGCCTGCTTTCTGCTATCTATTCACTTTTCCTTCCCTTTACAGTCTGCAGCCGGCCACTCCCAGCAAGCGCAGCCTTCTGCACAGCCCCCTCTAGCCTCATGACAACCACCTGGCAAACTCTCCTGCCTGTCTTTGCTTCTTTTTTTTTTTTTGCTTTTTTCAAAGCCTTACCACCAAAAGCCCCCTCACCTTCCTCACACTAGCTCCTAAGCTGCTTGGGCGCGCTCACTCACTCTATGCTTTAGTCACACAAGCTGCTTTGCAGGGGGAAGCTTTACAACGGACGGCCATCGATCGTCCCACACTGCTTTTAAGGCTCTGGCTTACACCCCTCGGGCTACAGGGCTCATCTGGATGGACCGATGCGGGGCCCACGCAGACCTCCGTCCCACTGGCCTTTTTCGGGGGGCATTGGGCTTCAAGCTCTGGCACGCCTTCATGCTGACCTCCAGAACGGAGCCCCCTCCAATGCTTGCTGGGCAGGGGAAGACGGCAAGACTTAAAGGAAGGCCGAAAAGGGTCTACAGCACTCGGTATTCCCGGGAGGTCTCCCGTCCCAGTACTGTCCGAGCCCAACCCTGCTTAGCTTCCGAGATCAGACGAGATCGGGCGTGCCCAGGGTGGTATGGCCGGTAGACGTCAGCCACGCTGACTCCGTGGCCCAAGAAGGCCTCCTCCCTGCGCCTCGCAGACCCGCAGACTTAGGCACAGAGGGCTGGCCGAGTGGTAGCGCCAACCCCCCCTATCCCCACACCTTCCATAAGGCAAAGCAGCCCATGGCAGCAGGGATGTCACAGCGCGCGGACAGACGCGCTCCTTTCCTTTGCCGAGGAGTCTTCCCTAGCCTGGAGTTGGGCTAGGAGCTCTCAAGTCGTGGATCCCAGCACCGCACCACTCCGGCCCCACCGGGGAGGGTGGGGTCCTAAAGGCGGATGCAAGGGCCGGGTGCCGCCCTCACGCACCTCAGCTCTTGTCCACCCAGGGAAAACCTGACACATCACTGCCCCCTCTCAGTAGGTGCCTTTCTTTCAAAGGGCTGGCTGCAGGGCTTCCACAGGCTCAGAAGTAACTCGGGGTGGACAGGAAAGAAGCGGCTGGGCCGGCAACACGGGATGGCGTAGGGCGTCCAGGCGTCAGTTCAAGGAAGAAGGTGAGATGCTTTTGCCGGTGACCGCAAGCTGCTTTTCAGACGGCGCCTCCTTTCTAGGGCGCCTGGCCTCGCCTGCCAAAATCTACAGCAGGTGTTGTGCTGTAAGTTAGCCCCCTGCAGGTCACGGCTGCCGCTGTTGCAGTCAAGCCCACTACTACTGTAAAAGGAGTGAGCAAGAATGCTGCTGCCCAACGTGAGGAGGAGGAGGAGGAGGAGTAGGCCAGGCTTCCACGGCACAAGAGAGAAAGCACCTAAAAAAAGAAGCAAATGCCCGCTTGAAAAAGAGAAGGGGAGAAAGCTAGAGGGGAGACTGACTGGGCCCTGCTGTTAGAAGGGAGGAAAAACAAAAGCCTACAGCACCTGGTATTCCCAGGCGGTCTCCCATCCAAGTACTAACCAGGCCCGACCCTGCATAGCTTCCGAGATCAGACGAGATCGGGCGTGTTCAGGGTGGTGTGGCCGTAGGCAGAGTTAGCCCTCTCTTGTACTGCTCTTCTACTCGGCAGTCTGTTTGACGGCTGCCCGGCGCAGGGCCTGCTTTCTGCTATCCTTTCTATTGGCTTTTCCTTCGCTTCACAGTCTGCAGCCGGGCAGAGCAAGCGCGCAGCCTCCTTCACAGCCAGCCCTCTAGCCTCATGACAGGCCCCTCTCCAACTCTCCTTCCTCTGCTGTTGCAATCAAATCCCCTACTAAAAGGAGTTAGCACCAATGCTGCAGGCCCCCATGAGAAGGAGGCCAGGCTTCCTCAGCACAAGAGAGAAAGCACCTTAAAAAAACAAAGCAAATGTGCAGTTGAAAAATAGAATGGGGAAAAGCCATAGAGGAGACTGACCCCTGCTGGTGGAAGGGAGGAAAAGCAAAAGCCTACAGCACCTGGTATTCCCAGGCGGTCTCCCATCCAAGTACTAACCAGGCCCGACCCTGCTTAGCTTCCGAGATCAGACGAGATCGGGCGTGTTCAGGGTGGTGTGGCCGTAGGCAGAGATCAGCCGGCGCAGGGCCTGCTTTCTGCTATCCTTTCTATTGGCTTTTCCTTCGCTTCACAGTCTGCAGCCGGGCAGAGCAAGCGCGCAGCCTCCTTCACAGCCAGCCCTCTAGCCTCATGACAGGCCCCTCTCCAACTCTCCTTCCTCTGCTGTTGCAATCAAATCCCCTACTAAAAGGAGTTAGCACCAATGCTGCAGGCCCCCATGAGAAGGAGGCCAGGCTTCCTCAGCACAAGAGAGAAAGCACCTTAAAAAAACAAAGCAAATGTGCAGTTGAAAAATAGAATGGGGAAAAGCCATAGAGGAGACTGACCCCTGCTGGTGGAAGGGAGGAAAAGCAAAAGCCTACAGCACCTGGTATTCCCAGGCGGTCTCCCATCCAAGTACTAACCAGGCCCGACCCTGCATAGCTTCCGAGATCAGACGAGATCGGGCGTGTTCAGGGTGGTGTGGCCGTAGGCAGAGTTAGCCCTCTCTTGTACTGCTCTTCTACTCGGCAGTCTGTTTGACGGCTGCCCGGCGCAGGGCCTGCTTTCTGCTATCCTTTCTATTGGCTTTTCCTTCGCTTCACAGTCTGCAGCCGGGCAGAGCAAGCGCGCGCAGCCTCCTTCACAGCCAGCCCTCTAGCCTCATGACAGGCCCCTCTCCAACTCTCCTTCCTCTGCTGTTGCAGTCAAATCCCCTACTAAAAGGAGTTAGCATCAATGCTGCAGGCCCCCATGAGAAGGAGGCCAGGCTTCCTCAGCACAAGAGAGAAAGCACCTTAAAAAAACAAAGCAAATGTGCAGTTGAAAAATAGAATGGGGAAAAGCCATAGAGGAGACTGACCCCTGCTGGTGGAAGGGAGGAAAAGCAAAAGCCTACAGCACCTGGTATTCCCAGGCGGTCTCCCATCCAAGTACTAACCAGGCCCGACCCTGCTTAGCTTCCGAGATCAGACGAGATCGGGCGTGTTCAGGGTGGTGTGGCCGTAGGCAGAGATCAGCCTCTCTTTTACTGCTCTTCTACTCTGCAGTCTGCCTGACGGCTGCTCAGCACAGAGCCTGCTTTCTGCTATCTATTCACTTTTCCTTCCCTTTACAGTCTGCAGCCGGCCACTCCCAGCAAGCGCAGCCTTCTGCACAGCCCCCTCTAGCCTCATGACAACCACCTGGCAAACTCTCCTGCCTGTCTTTGCTTCTTTTTTTTTTTTGCTTTTTTCAAAGCCTTACCACCAAAAGCCCCCTCACCTTCCTCACACTAGCTCCTAAGCTGCTTGGGCGCGCTCACTCACTCTATGCTTTAGTCACACAAGCTGCTTTGCAGGGGGAAGCTTTACAACGGACGGCCATCGATCGTCCCACACTGCTTTTAAGGCTCTGGCTTACACCCCTCGGGCTACAGGGCTCATCTGGATGGACCGATGCGGGGCCCACGCAGACCTCCGTCCCACTGGCCTTTTTCGGGGGGCATTGGGCTTCAAGCTCTGGCACGCCTTCATGCTGACCTCCAGAACGGAGCCCCCTCCAATGCTTGCTGGGCAGGGGAAGACGGCAAGACTTAAAGGAAGGCCGAAAAGGGTCTACAGCACTCGGTATTCCCGGGAGGTCTCCCGTCCCAGTACTGTCCGAGCCCAACCCTGCTTAGCTTCCGAGATCAGACGAGATCGGGCGTGCCCAGGGTGGTATGGCCGGTAGACGTCAGCCACGCTGACTCCGTGGCCCAAGAAGGCCTCCTCCCTGCGCCTCGCAGACCCGCAGACTTAGGCACAGAGGGCTGGCCGAGTGGTAGCGCCAACCCCCCCTATCCCCACACCTTCCATAAGGCAAAGCAGCCCATGGCAGCAGGGATGTCACAGCGCGCGGACAGACGCGCTCCTTTCCTTTGCCGAGGAGTCTTCCCTAGCCTGGAGTTGGGCTAGGAGCTCTCAAGTCGTGGATCCCAGCACCGCACCACTCCGGCCCCACCGGGGAGGGTGGGGTCCTAAAGGCGGATGCAAGGGCCGGGTGCCGCCCTCACGCACCTCAGCTCTTGTCCACCCAGGGAAAACCTGACACATCACTGCCCCCTCTCAGTAGGTGCCTTTCTTTCAAAGGGCTGGCTGCAGGGCTTCCACAGGCTCAGAAGTAACTCGGGGTGGACAGGAAAGAAGCGGCCGGGCCGGCAACACGGGATGGCGTAGGGCGTCCAGGCGTCAGTTCAAGGAAGAAGGTGAGATGCTTTTGCCGGTGACCGCAAGCTGCTTTTCAGACGGCGCCTCCTTTCTAGGGCGCCTGGCCTCGCCTGCCAAAATCTACAGCAGGTGTTGTGCTGTAAGTTAGCCCCCTGCAGGTCACGGCTGCCGCTGTTGCAGTCAAGCCCACTACTACTGTAAAAGGAGTGAGCAAGAATGCTGCTGCCCAACGTGAGGAGGAGGAGGAGGAGGAGTAGGCCAGGCTTCCACGGCACAAGAGAGAAAGCACCTAAAAAAAGAAGCAAATGCCCGCTTGAAAAAGAGAAGGGGAGAAAGCTAGAGGGGAGACTGACTGGGCCCTGCTGTTAGAAGGGAGGAAAAACAAAAGCCTACAGCACCTGGTATTCCCAGGCGGTCTCCCATCCAAGTACTAACCAGGCCCGACCCTGCATAGCTTCCGAGATCAGACGAGATCGGGCGTGTTCAGGGTGGTGTGGCCGTAGGCAGAGTTAGCCCTCTCTTGTACTGCTCTTCTACTCGGCAGTCTGTTTGACGGCTGCCCGGCGCAGGGCCTGCTTTCTGCTATCCTTTCTATTGGCTTTTCCTTCGCTTCACAGTCTGCAGCCGGGCAGAGCAAGCGCGCGCAGCCTCCTTCACAGCCAGCCCTCGAGCCTCATGACAGGCCCCTCTCCAACTCTCCTTCCTCTGCTGTTGCAGTCAAATCCCCTACTAAAAGGAGTTAGCACCAATGCTGCAGGCCCCCATGAGAAGGAGGCCAGGCTTCCTCAGCACAAGAGAGAAAGCACCTTAAAAAAACAAAGCAAATGTGCAGTTGAAAAATAGAATGGGGAAAAGCCATAGAGGAGACTGACCCCTGCTGGTGGAAGGGAGGAAAAGCAAAAGCCTACAGCACCTGGTATTCCCAGGCGGTCTCCCATCCAAGTACTAACCAGGCCCGACCCTGCTTAGCTTCCGAGATCAGACAAGATCGGGCGTGTTCAGGGTGGTGTGGCCGTAGGCAGAGATCAGCCTCTCTTTTACTGCTCTTCTACTCTGCAGTCTGCCTGACGGCTGCTCAGCACAGAGCCTGCTTTCTGCTATCTATTCACTTTTCCTTCCCTTTACAGTCTGCAGCCGGCCACTCCCAGCAAGCGCAGCCTTCTGCACAGCCCCCTCTAGCCTCATGACAACCACCTGGCAAACTCTCCTGCCTGTCTTTGCTTCTTTTTTTTTTTTGCTTTTTTCAAAGCCTTACCACCAAAAGCCCCCTCACCTTCCTCACACTAGCTCCTAAGCTGCTTGGGCGCGCTCACTCACTCTATGCTTTAGTCACACAAGCTGCTTTGCAGGGGGAAGCTTTACAACGGACGGCCATCGATCGTCCCACACTGCTTTTAAGGCTCTGGCTTACACCCCTCGGGCTACAGGGCTCATCTGGATGGACCGATGCGGGGCCCACGCAGACCTCCGTCCCACTGGCCTTTTTCGGGGGGCATTGGGCTTCAAGCTCTGGCACGCCTTCATGCTGACCTCCAGAACGGAGCCCCCTCCAATGCTTGCTGGGCAGGGGAAGACGGCAAGACTTAAAGGAAGGCCGAAAAGGGTCTACAGCACTCGGTATTCCCGGGAGGTCTCCCGTCCCATTACTGTCCGAGCCCAACCCTGCTTAGCTTCCGAGATCAGACGAGATCGGGCGTGCCCAGGGTGGTATGGCCGGTAGACGTCAGCCACGCTGACTCCGTGGCCCAAGAAGGCCTCCTCCCTGCGCCTCGCAGACCCGCAGACTTAGGCACAGAGGGCTGGCCGAGTGGTAGCGCCAACCCCCCCTATCCCCACACCTTCCATAAGGCAAAGCAGCCCATGGCAGCAGGGATGTCACAGCGCGCGGACAGACGCGCTCCTTTCCTTTGCCGAGGAGTCTTCCCTAGCCTGGAGTTGGGCTAGGAGCTCTCAAGTCGTGGATCCCAGCACCGCACCACTCCGGCCCCACCGGGGAGGGTGGGGTCCTAAAGGCGGATGCAAGGGCCGGGTGCCGCCCTCACGCACCTCAGCTCTTGTCCACCCAGGGAAAACCTGACACATCACTGCCCCCTCTCAGTAGGTGCCTTTCTTTCAAAGGGCTGGCTGCAGGGCTTCCACAGGCTCAGAAGTAACTCGGGGTGGACAGGAAAGAAGCGGCCGGGCCGGCAACACGGGATGGCGTAGGGCGTCCAGGCGTCAGTTCAAGGAAGAAGGTGAGATGCTTTTGCCGGTGACCGCAAGCTGCTTTTCAGACGGCGCCTCCTTTCTAGGGCGCCTGGCCTCGCCTGCCAAAATCTACAGCAGGTGTTGTGCTGTAAGTTAGCCCCCTGCAGGTCACGGCTGCCGCTGTTGCAGTCAAGCCCACTACTACTGTAAAAGGAGTGAGCAAGAATGCTGCTGCCCAACGTGAGGAGGAGGAGGAGGAGGAGTAGGCCAGGCTTCCACGGCACAAGAGAGAAAGCACCTAAAAAAAGAAGCAAATGCCCGCTTGAAAAAGAGAAGGGGAGAAAGCTAGAGGGGAGACTGACTGGGCCCTGCTGTTAGAAGGGAGGAAAAACAAAAGCCTACAGCACCTGGTATTCCCAGGCGGTCTCCCATCCAAGTACTAACCAGGCCCGACCCTGCATAGCTTCCGAGATCAGACGAGATCGGGCGTGTTCAGGATGGTGTGGCCGTAGGCAGAGTTAGCCCTCTCTTGTACTGCTCTTCTACTCGGCAGTCTGTTTGACGGCTGCCCGGCGCAGGGCCTGCTTTCTGCTATCCTTTCTATTGGCTTTTCCTTCGCTTCACAGTCTGCAGCCGGGCAGAGCAAGCGCGCGCAGCCTCCTTCACAGCCAGCCCTCTAGCCTCATGACAGGCCCCTCTCCAACTCTCCTTCCTCTGCTGTTGCAGTCAAATCCCCTACTAAAAGGAGTTAGCATCAATGCTGCAGGCCCCCATGAGAAGGAGGCCAGGCTTCCTCAGCACAAGAGAGAAAGCACCTTAAAAAAACAAAGCAAATGTGCAGTTGAAAAATAGAATGGGGAAAAGCCATAGAGGAGACTGACCCCTGCTGGTGGAAGGGAGGAAAAGCAAAAGCCTACAGCACCTGGTATTCCCAGGCGGTCTCCCATCCAAGTACTAACCAGGCCCGACCCTGCTTAGCTTCCGAGATCAGACGAGATCGGGCGTGTTCAGGGTGGTGTGGCCGTAGGCAGAGATCAGCCTCTCTTTTACTGCTCTTCTACTCTGCAGTCTGCCTGACGGCTGCTCAGCACAGAGCCTGCTTTCTGCTATCTATTCACTTTTCCTTCCCTTTACAGTCTGCAGCCGGCCACTCCCAGCAAGCGCAGCCTTCTGCACAGCCCCCTCTAGCCTCATGACAACCACCTGGCAAACTCTCCTGCCTGTCTTTGCTTCTTTTTTTTTTTTGCTTTTTTCAAAGCCTTACCACCAAAAGCCCCCTCACCTTCCTCACACTAGCTCCTAAGCTGCTTGGGCGCGCTCACTCACTCTATGCTTTAGTCACACAAGCTGCTTTGCAGGGGGAAGCTTTACAACGGACGGCCATCGATCGTCCCACACTGCTTTTAAGGCTCTGGCTTACACCCCTCGGGCTACAGGGCTCATCTGGATGGACCGATGCGGGGCCCACGCAGACCTCCGTCCCACTGGCCTTTTTCGGGGGGCATTGGGCTTCAAGCTCTGGCACGCCTTCATGCTGACCTCCAGAACGGAGCCCCCTCCAATGCTTGCTGGGCAGGGGAAGACGGCAAGACTTAAAGGAAGGCCGAAAAGGGTCTACAGCACTCGGTATTCCCGGGAGGTCTCCCGTCCCAGTACTGTCCGAGCCCAACCCTGCTTAGCTTCCGAGATCAGACGAGATCGGGCGTGCCCAGGGTGGTATGGCCGGTAGACGTCAGCCACGCTGACTCCGTGGCCCAAGAAGGCCTCCTCCCTGCGCCTCGCAGACCCGCAGACTTAGGCACAGAGGGCTGGCCGAGTGGTAGCGCCAACCCCCCCTATCCCCACACCTTCCATAAGGCAAAGCAGCCCATGGCAGCAGGGATGTCACAGCGCGCGGACAGACGCGCTCCTTTCCTTTGCCGAGGAGTCTTCCCTAGCCTGGAGTTGGGCTAGGAGCTCTCAAGTCGTGGATCCCAGCACCGCACCACTCCGGCCCCACCGGGGAGGGTGGGGTCCTAAAGGCGGATGCAAGGGCCGGGTGCCGCCCTCACGCACCTCAGCTCTTGTCCACCCAGGGAAAACCTGACACATCACTGCCCCCTCTCAGTAGGTGCCTTTCTTTCAAAGGGCTGGCTGCAGGGCTTCCACAGGCTCAGAAGTAACTCGGGGTGGACAGGAAAGAAGCGGCTGGGCCGGCAACACGGGATGGCGTAGGGCGTCCAGGCGTCAGTTCAAGGAAGAAGGTGAGATGCTTTTGCCGGTGACCGCAAGCTGCTTTTCAGACGGCGCCTCCTTTCTAGGGCGCCTGGCCTCGCCTGCCAAAATCTACAGCAGGTGTTGTGCTGTAAGTTAGCCCCCTGCAGGTCACGGCTGCCGCTGTTGCAGTCAAGCCCACTACTACTGTAAAAGGAGTGAGCAAGAATGCTGCTGCCCAACGTGAGGAGGAGGAGGAGGAGGAGTAGGCCAGGCTTCCACGGCACAAGAGAGAAAGCACCTAAAAAAAGAAGCAAATGCCCGCTTGAAAAAGAGAAGGGGAGAAAGCTAGAGGGGAGACTGACTGGGCCCTGCTGTTAGAAGGGAGGAAAAACAAAAGCCTACAGCACCTGGTATTCCCAGGCGGTCTCCCATCCAAGTACTAACCAGGCCCGACCCTGCATAGCTTCCGAGATCAGACGAGATCGGGCGTGTTCAGGGTGGTGTGGCCGTAGGCAGAGTTAGCCCTCTCTTGTACTGCTCTTCTACTCGGCAGTCTGTTTGACGGCTGCCCGGCGCAGGGCCTGCTTTCTGCTATCCTTTCTATTGGCTTTTCCTTCGCTTCACAGTCTGCAGCCGGGCAGAGCAAGCGCGCAGCCTCCTTCACAGCCAGCCCTCTAGCCTCATGACAGGCCCCTCTCCAACTCTCCTTCCTCTGCTGTTGCAATCAAATCCCCTACTAAAAGGAGTTAGCACCAATGCTGCAGGCCCCCATGAGAAGGAGGCCAGGCTTCCTCAGCACAAGAGAGAAAGCACCTTAAAAAAACAAAGCAAATGTGCAGTTGAAAAATAGAATGGGGAAAAGCCATAGAGGAGACTGACCCCTGCTGGTGGAAGGGAGGAAAAGCAAAAGCCTACAGCACCTGGTATTCCCAGGCGGTCTCCCATCCAAGTACTAACCAGGCCCGACCCTGCTTAGCTTCCGAGATCAGACGAGATCGGGCGTGTTCAGGGTGGTGTGGCCGTAGGCAGAGATCAGCCGGCGCAGGGCCTGCTTTCTGCTATCCTTTCTATTGGCTTTTCCTTCGCTTCACAGTCTGCAGCCGGGCAGAGCAAGCGCGCAGCCTCCTTCACAGCCAGCCCTCTAGCCTCATGACAGGCCCCTCTCCAACTCTCCTTCCTCTGCTGTTGCAATCAAATCCCCTACTAAAAGGAGTTAGCACCAATGCTGCAGGCCCCCATGAGAAGGAGGCCAGGCTTCCTCAGCACAAGAGAGAAAGCACCTTAAAAAAACAAAGCAAATGTGCAGTTGAAAAATAGAATGGGGAAAAGCCATAGAGGAGACTGACCCCTGCTGGTGGAAGGGAGGAAAAGCAAAAGCCTACAGCACCTGGTATTCCCAGGCGGTCTCCCATCCAAGTACTAACCAGGCCCGACCCTGCATAGCTTCCGAGATCAGACGAGATCGGGCGTGTTCAGGGTGGTGTGGCCGTAGGCAGAGTTAGCCCTCTCTTGTACTGCTCTTCTACTCGGCAGTCTGTTTGACGGCTGCCCGGCGCAGGGCCTGCTTTCTGCTATCCTTTCTATTGGCTTTTCCTTCGCTTCACAGTCTGCAGCCGGGCAGAGCAAGCGCGCGCAGCCTCCTTCACAGCCAGCCCTCTAGCCTCATGACAGGCCCCTCTCCAACTCTCCTTCCTCTGCTGTTGCAGTCAAATCCCCTACTAAAAGGAGTTAGCATCAATGCTGCAGGCCCCCATGAGAAGGAGGCCAGGCTTCCTCAGCACAAGAGAGAAAGCACCTTAAAAAAACAAAGCAAATGTGCAGTTGAAAAATAGAATGGGGAAAAGCCATAGAGGAGACTGACCCCTGCTGGTGGAAGGGAGGAAAAGCAAAAGCCTACAGCACCTGGTATTCCCAGGCGGTCTCCCATCCAAGTACTAACCAGGCCCGACCCTGCTTAGCTTCCGAGATCAGACGAGATCGGGCGTGTTCAGGGTGGTGTGGCCGTAGGCAGAGATCAGCCTCTCTTTTACTGCTCTTCTACTCTGCAGTCTGCCTGACGGCTGCTCAGCACAGAGCCTGCTTTCTGCTATCTATTCACTTTTCCTTCCCTTTACAGTCTGCAGCCGGCCACTCCCAGCAAGCGCAGCCTTCTGCACAGCCCCCTCTAGCCTCATGACAACCACCTGGCAAACTCTCCTGCCTGTCTTTGCTTCTTTTTTTTTTTTGCTTTTTTCAAAGCCTTACCACCAAAAGCCCCCTCACCTTCCTCACACTAGCTCCTAAGCTGCTTGGGCGCGCTCACTCACTCTATGCTTTAGTCACACAAGCTGCTTTGCAGGGGGAAGCTTTACAACGGACGGCCATCGATCGTCCCACACTGCTTTTAAGGCTCTGGCTTACACCCCTCGGGCTACAGGGCTCATCTGGATGGACCGATGCGGGGCCCACGCAGACCTCCGTCCCACTGGCCTTTTTCGGGGGGCATTGGGCTTCAAGCTCTGGCACGCCTTCATGCTGACCTCCAGAACGGAGCCCCCTCCAATGCTTGCTGGGCAGGGGAAGACGGCAAGACTTAAAGGAAGGCCGAAAAGGGTCTACAGCACTCGGTATTCCCGGGAGGTCTCCCGTCCCAGTACTGTCCGAGCCCAACCCTGCTTAGCTTCCGAGATCAGACGAGATCGGGCGTGCCCAGGGTGGTATGGCCGGTAGACGTCAGCCACGCTGACTCCGTGGCCCAAGAAGGCCTCCTCCCTGCGCCTCGCAGACCCGCAGACTTAGGCACAGAGGGCTGGCCGAGTGGTAGCGCCAACCCCCCCTATCCCCACACCTTCCATAAGGCAAAGCAGCCCATGGCAGCAGGGATGTCACAGCGCGCGGACAGACGCGCTCCTTTCCTTTGCCGAGGAGTCTTCCCTAGCCTGGAGTTGGGCTAGGAGCTCTCAAGTCGTGGATCCCAGCACCGCACCACTCCGGCCCCACCGGGGAGGGTGGGGTCCTAAAGGCGGATGCAAGGGCCGGGTGCCGCCCTCACGCACCTCAGCTCTTGTCCACCCAGGGAAAACCTGACACATCACTGCCCCCTCTCAGTAGGTGCCTTTCTTTCAAAGGGCTGGCTGCAGGGCTTCCACAGGCTCAGAAGTAACTCGGGGTGGACAGGAAAGAAGCGGCCGGGCCGGCAACACGGGATGGCGTAGGGCGTCCAGGCGTCAGTTCAAGGAAGAAGGTGAGATGCTTTTGCCGGTGACCGCAAGCTGCTTTTCAGACGGCGCCTCCTTTCTAGGGCGCCTGGCCTCGCCTGCCAAAATCTACAGCAGGTGTTGTGCTGTAAGTTAGCCCCCTGCAGGTCACGGCTGCCGCTGTTGCAGTCAAGCCCACTACTACTGTAAAAGGAGTGAGCAAGAATGCTGCTGCCCAACGTGAGGAGGAGGAGGAGGAGGAGTAGGCCAGGCTTCCACGGCACAAGAGAGAAAGCACCTAAAAAAAGAAGCAAATGCCCGCTTGAAAAAGAGAAGGGGAGAAAGCTAGAGGGGAGACTGACTGGGCCCTGCTGTTAGAAGGGAGGAAAAACAAAAGCCTACAGCACCTGGTATTCCCAGGCGGTCTCCCATCCAAGTACTAACCAGGCCCGACCCTGCATAGCTTCCGAGATCAGACGAGATCGGGCGAGCTCAGGGTGGTGTGGCCGTAGACAGAGTTAGCCCTCTCTTGTAATGCTCTTCTACTCGGCAGTCTGTTTGACGGCTGCCCGGCGCAGGGCCTGCTTTCTGCTATCCTTTCTATTGGCTTTTCCTTCGCTTCACAGTCTGCAGCCGGGCAGAGCAAGCGCGCGCAGCCTCCTTCACAGCCAGCCCTCTAGCCTCATGACAGGCCCCTCTCCAACTCTCCTTCCTCTGCTGTTGCAGTCAAATCCCCTACTAAAAGGAGTTAGCACCAATGCTGCAGGCCCCCATGAGAAGGAGGCCAGGCTTCCTCAGCACAAGAGAGAAAGCACCTTAAAAAAACAAAGCAAATGTGCAGTTGAAAAATAGAATGGGGAAAAGCCATAGAGGAGATTGACCCCTGCTGGTGGAAGGGAGGAAAAGCAAAAGCCTACAGCACCTGGTATTCCCAGGCGGTCTCCCATCCAAGTACTAACCAGGCCCGACCCTGCTTAGCTTCCAAGATCAGACAAGATCGGGCGTGTTCAGGGTGGTGTGGCCGTAGGCAGAGATCAACCTCTCTTTTACTGCTCTTCTACTCTGCAGTCTGCCTGACGGCTGCTCAGCACAGAGCCTGCTTTCTGCTATCTATTCACTTTTCCTTCCCTTTACAGTCTGCAGCCGGCCACTCCCAGCAAGCGCAGCCTTCTGCACAGCCCCCTCTAGCCTCATGACAACCACCTGGCAAACTCTCCTGCCTGTCTTTGCTTCTTTTTTTTTTTTGCTTTTTTCAAAGCCTTACCACCAAAAGCCCCCTCACCTTCCTCACACTAGCTCCTAAGCTGCTTGGGCGCGCTCACTCACTCTATGCTTTAGTCACACAAGCTGCTTTGCAGGGGGAAGCTTTACAACGGACGGCCATCGATCGTCCCACACTGCTTTTAAGGCTCTGGCTTACACCCCTCGGGCTACAGGGCTCATCTGGATGGACCGATGCGGGGCCCACGCAGACCTCCGTCCCACTGGCCTTTTTCGGGGGGCATTGGGCTTCAAGCTCTGGCACGCCTTCATGCTGACCTCCAGAACGGAGCCCCCTCCAATGCTTGCTGGGCAGGGGAAGACGGCAAGACTTAAAGGAAGGCCGAAAAGGGTCTACAGCACTCGGTATTCCCGGGAGGTCTCCCGTCCCATTACTGTCCGAGCCCAACCCTGCTTAGCTTCCGAGATCAGACGAGATCGGGCGTGCCCAGGGTGGTATGGCCGGTAGACGTCAGCCACGCTGACTCCGTGGCCCAAGAAGGCCTCCTCCCTGCGCCTCGCAGACCCGCAGACTTAGGCACAGAGGGCTGGCCGAGTGGTAGCGCCAACCCCCCCTATCCCCACACCTTCCATAAGGCAAAGCAGCCCATGGCAGCAGGGATGTCACAGCGCGCGGACAGACGCGCTCCTTTCCTTTGCCGAGGAGTCTTCCCTAGCCTGGAGTTGGGCTAGGAGCTCTCAAGTCGTGGATCCCAGCACCGCACCACTCCGGCCCCACCGGGGAGGGTGGGGTCCTAAAGGCGGATGCAAGGGCCGGGTGCCGCCCTCACGCACCTCAGCTCTTGTCCACCCAGGGAAAACCTGACACATCACTGCCCCCTCTCAGTAGGTGCCTTTCTTTCAAAGGGCTGGCTGCAGGGCTTCCACAGGCTCAGAAGTAACTCGGGGTGGACAGGAAAGAAGCGGCTGGGCCGGCAACACGGGATGGCGTAGGGCGTCCAGGCGTCAGTTCAAGGAAGAAGGTGAGATGCTTTTGCCGGTGACCGCAAGCTGCTTTTCAGACGGCGCCTCCTTTCTAGGGCGCCTGGCCTCGCCTGCCAAAATCTACAGCAGGTGTTGTGCTGTAAGTTAGCCCCCTGCAGGTCACGGCTGCCGCTGTTGCAGTCAAGCCCACTACTACTGTAAAAGGAGTGAGCAAGAATGCTGCTGCCCAACGTGAGGAGGAGGAGGAGGAGGAGTAGGCCAGGCTTCCACGGCACAAGAGAGAAAGCACCTAAAAAAAGAAGCAAATGCCCGCTTGAAAAAGAGAAGGGGAGAAAGCTAGAGGGGAGACTGACTGGGCCCTGCTGTTAGAAGGGAGGAAAAACAAAAGCCTACAGCACCTGGTATTCCCAGGCGGTCTCCCATCCAAGTACTAACCAGGCCCGACCCTGCATAGCTTCCGAGATCAGACGAGATCGGGCGTGTTCAGGGTGGTGTGGCCGTAGGCAGAGTTAGCCCTCTCTTGTACTGCTCTTCTACTCGGCAGTCTGTTTGACGGCTGCCCGGCGCAGGGCCTGCTTTCTGCTATCCTTTCTATTGGCTTTTCCTTCGCTTCACAGTCTGCAGCCGGGCAGAGCAAGCGCGCAGCCTCCTTCACAGCCAGCCCTCTAGCCTCATGACAGGCCCCTCTCCAACTCTCCTTCCTCTGCTGTTGCAATCAAATCCCCTACTAAAAGGAGTTAGCACCAATGCTGCAGGCCCCCATGAGAAGGAGGCCAGGCTTCCTCAGCACAAGAGAGAAAGCACCTTAAAAAAACAAAGCAAATGTGCAGTTGAAAAATAGAATGGGGAAAAGCCATAGAGGAGACTGACCCCTGCTGGTGGAAGGGAGGAAAAGCAAAAGCCTACAGCACCTGGTATTCCCAGGCGGTCTCCCATCCAAGTACTAACCAGGCCCGACCCTGCTTAGCTTCCGAGATCAGACGAGATCGGGCGTGTTCAGGGTGGTGTGGCCGTAGGCAGAGATCAGCCGGCGCAGGGCCTGCTTTCTGCTATCCTTTCTATTGGCTTTTCCTTCGCTTCACAGTCTGCAGCCGGGCAGAGCAAGCGCGCAGCCTCCTTCACAGCCAGCCCTCTAGCCTCATGACAGGCCCCTCTCCAACTCTCCTTCCTCTGCTGTTGCAATCAAATCCCCTACTAAAAGGAGTTAGCACCAATGCTGCAGGCCCCCATGAGAAGGAGGCCAGGCTTCCTCAGCACAAGAGAGAAAGCACCTTAAAAAAACAAAGCAAATGTGCAGTTGAAAAATAGAATGGGGAAAAGCCATAGAGGAGACTGACCCCTGCTGGTGGAAGGGAGGAAAAGCAAAAGCCTACAGCACCTGGTATTCCCAGGCGGTCTCCCATCCAAGTACTAACCAGGCCCGACCCTGCATAGCTTCCGAGATCAGACGAGATCGGGCGTGTTCAGGGTGGTGTGGCCGTAGGCAGAGTTAGCCCTCTCTTGTACTGCTCTTCTACTCGGCAGTCTGTTTGACGGCTGCCCGGCGCAGGGCCTGCTTTCTGCTATCCTTTCTATTGGCTTTTCCTTCGCTTCACTGTCTGCAGCCGGGCAGAGCAAGCGCGCGCAGCCTCCTTCACAGCCAGCCCTCTAGCCTCATGACAGGCCCCTCTCCAACTCTCCTTCCTCTGCTGTTGCAGTCAAATCCCCTACTAAAAGGAGTTAGCATCAATGCTGCAGGCCCCCATGAGAAGGAGGCCAGGCTTCCTCAGCACAAGAGAGAAAGCACCTTAAAAAAACAAAGCAAATGTGCAGTTGAAAAATAGAATGGGGAAAAGCCATAGAGGAGACTGACCCCTGCTGGTGGAAGGGAGGAAAAGCAAAAGCCTACAGCACCTGGTATTCCCAGGCGGTCTCCCATCCAAGTACTAACCAGGCCCGACCCTGCTTAGCTTCCGAGATCAGACAAGATCGGGCGTGTTCAGGGTGGTGTGGCCGTAGGCAGAGATCAGCCTCTCTTTTACTGCTCTTCTACTCTGCAGTCTGCCTGACGGCTGCTCAGCACAGAGCCTGCTTTCTGCTATCTATTCACTTTTCCTTCCCTTTACAGTCTGCAGCCGGCCACTCCCAGCAAGCGCAGCCTTCTGCACAGCCCCCTCTAGCCTCATGACAACCACCTGGCAAACTCTCCTGCCTGTCTTTGCTTCTTTTTTTTTTTTGCTTTTTTCAAAGCCTTACCACCAAAAGCCCCCTCACCTTCCTCACACTAGCTCCTAAGCTGCTTGGGCGCGCTCACTCACTCTATGCTTTAGTCACACAAGCTGCTTTGCAGGGGGAAGCTTTACAACGGACGGCCATCGATCGTCCCACACTGCTTTTAAGGCTCTGGCTTACACCCCTCGGGCTACAGGGCTCATCTGGATGGACCGATGCGGGGCCCACGCAGACCTCCGTCCCACTGGCCTTTTTCGGGGGGCATTGGGCTTCAAGCTCTGGCACGCCTTCATGCTGACCTCCAGAACGGAGCCCCCTCCAATGCTTGCTGGGCAGGGGAAGACGGCAAGACTTAAAGGAAGGCCGAAAAGGGTCTACAGCACTCGGTATTCCCGGGAGGTCTCCCGTCCCATTACTGTCCGAGCCCAACCCTGCTTAGCTTCCGAGATCAGACGAGATCGGGCGTGCCCAGGGTGGTATGGCCGGTAGACGTCAGCCACGCTGACTCCGTGGCCCAAGAAGGCCTCCTCCCTGCGCCTCGCAGACCCGCAGACTTAGGCACAGAGGGCTGGCCGAGTGGTAGCGCCAACCCCCCCTATCCCCACACCTTCCATAAGGCAAAGCAGCCCATGGCAGCAGGGATGTCACAGCGCGCGGACAGACGCGCTCCTTTCCTTTGCCGAGGAGTCTTCCCTAGCCTGGAGTTGGGCTAGGAGCTCTCAAGTCGTGGATCCCAGCACCGCACCACTCCGGCCCCACCGGGGAGGGTGGGGTCCTAAAGGCGGATGCAAGGGCCGGGTGCCGCCCTCACGCACCTCAGCTCTTGTCCACCCAGGGAAAACCTGACACATCACTGCCCCCTCTCAGTAGGTGCCTTTCTTTCAAAGGGCTGGCTGCAGGGCTTCCACAGGCTCAGAAGTAACTCGGGGTGGACAGGAAAGAAGCGGCTGGGCCGGCAACACGGGATGGCGTAGGGCGTCCAGGCGTCAGTTCAAGGAAGAAGGTGAGATGCTTTTGCCGGTGACCGCAAGCTGCTTTTCAGACGGCGCCTCCTTTCTAGGGCGCCTGGCCTCGCCTGCCAAAATCTACAGCAGGTGTTGTGCTGTAAGTTAGCCCCCTGCAGGTCACGGCTGCCGCTGTTGCAGTCAAGCCCACTACTACTGTAAAAGGAGTGAGCAAGAATGCTGCTGCCCAACGTGAGGAGGAGGAGGAGGAGGAGTAGGCCAGGCTTCCACGGCACAAGAGAGAAAGCACCTAAAAAAAGAAGCAAATGCCCGCTTGAAAAAGAGAAGGGGAGAAAGCTAGAGGGGAGACTGACTGGGCCCTGCTGTTAGAAGGGAGGAAAAACAAAAGCCTACAGCACCTGGTATTCCCAGGCGGTCTCCCATCCAAGTACTAACCAGGCCCGACCCTGCATAGCTTCCGAGATCAGACGAGATCGGGCGTGTTCAGGGTGGTGTGGCCGTAGGCAGAGTTAGCCCTCTCTTGTACTGCTCTTCTACTCGGCAGTCTGTTTGACGGCTGCCCGGCGCAGGGCCTGCTTTCTGCTATCCTTTCTATTGGCTTTTCCTTCGCTTCACAGTCTGCAGCCGGGCAGAGCAAGCGCGCAGCCTCCTTCACAGCCAGCCCTCTAGCCTCATGACAGGCCCCTCTCCAACTCTCCTTCCTCTGCTGTTGCAATCAAATCCCCTACTAAAAGGAGTTAGCACCAATGCTGCAGGCCCCCATGAGAAGGAGGCCAGGCTTCCTCAGCACAAGAGAGAAAGCACCTTAAAAAAACAAAGCAAATGTGCAGTTGAAAAATAGAATGGGGAAAAGCCATAGAGGAGACTGACCCCTGCTGGTGGAAGGGAGGAAAAGCAAAAGCCTACAGCACCTGGTATTCCCAGGCGGTCTCCCATCCAAGTACTAACCAGGCCCGACCCTGCTTAGCTTCCGAGATCAGACGAGATCGGGCGTGTTCAGGGTGGTGTGGCCGTAGGCAGAGATCAGCCGGCGCAGGGCCTGCTTTCTGCTATCCTTTCTATTGGCTTTTCCTTCGCTTCACAGTCTGCAGCCGGGCAGAGCAAGCGCGCAGCCTCCTTCACAGCCAGCCCTCTAGCCTCATGACAGGCCCCTCTCCAACTCTCCTTCCTCTGCTGTTGCAATCAAATCCCCTACTAAAAGGAGTTAGCACCAATGCTGCAGGCCCCCATGAGAAGGAGGCCAGGCTTCCTCAGCACAAGAGAGAAAGCACCTTAAAAAAACAAAGCAAATGTGCAGTTGAAAAATAGAATGGGGAAAAGCCATAGAGGAGACTGACCCCTGCTGGTGGAAGGGAGGAAAAGCAAAAGCCTACAGCACCTGGTATTCCCAGGCGGTCTCCCATCCAAGTACTAACCAGGCCCGACCCTGCATAGCTTCCGAGATCAGACGAGATCGGGCGTGTTCAGGGTGGTGTGGCCGTAGGCAGAGTTAGCCCTCTCTTGTACTGCTCTTCTACTCGGCAGTCTGTTTGACGGCTGCCCGGCGCAGGGCCTGCTTTCTGCTATCCTTTCTATTGGCTTTTCCTTCGCTTCACTGTCTGCAGCCGGGCAGAGCAAGCGCGCGCAGCCTCCTTCACAGCCAGCCCTCTAGCCTCATGACAGGCCCCTCTCCAACTCTCCTTCCTCTGCTGTTGCAGTCAAATCCCCTACTAAAAGGAGTTAGCATCAATGCTGCAGGCCCCCATGAGAAGGAGGCCAGGCTTCCTCAGCACAAGAGAGAAAGCACCTTAAAAAAACAAAGCAAATGTGCAGTTGAAAAATAGAATGGGGAAAAGCCATAGAGGAGACTGACCCCTGCTGGTGGAAGGGAGGAAAAGCAAAAGCCTACAGCACCTGGTATTCCCAGGCGGTCTCCCATCCAAGTACTAACCAGGCCCGACCCTGCTTAGCTTCCGAGATCAGACAAGATCGGGCGTGTTCAGGGTGGTGTGGCCGTAGGCAGAGATCAGCCTCTCTTTTACTGCTCTTCTACTCTGCAGTCTGCCTGACGGCTGCTCAGCACAGAGCCTGCTTTCTGCTATCTATTCACTTTTCCTTCCCTTTACAGTCTGCAGCCGGCCACTCCCAGCAAGCGCAGCCTTCTGCACAGCCCCCTCTAGCCTCATGACAACCACCTGGCAAACTCTCCTGCCTGTCTTTGCTTCTTTTTTTTTTTTGCTTTTTTCAAAGCCTTACCACCAAAAGCCCCCTCACCTTCCTCACACTAGCTCCTAAGCTGCTTGGGCGCGCTCACTCACTCTATGCTTTAGTCACACAAGCTGCTTTGCAGGGGGAAGCTTTACAACGGACGGCCATCGATCGTCCCACACTGCTTTTAAGGCTCTGGCTTACACCCCTCGGGCTACAGGGCTCATCTGGATGGACCGATGCGGGGCCCACGCAGACCTCCGTCCCACTGGCCTTTTTCGGGGGGCATTGGGCTTCAAGCTCTGGCACGCCTTCATGCTGACCTCCAGAACGGAGCCCCCTCCAATGCTTGCTGGGCAGGGGAAGACGGCAAGACTTAAAGGAAGGCCGAAAAGGGTCTACAGCACTCGGTATTCCCGGGAGGTCTCCCGTCCCAGTACTGTCCGAGCCCAACCCTGCTTAGCTTCCGAGATCAGACGAGATCGGGCGTGCCCAGGGTGGTATGGCCGGTAGACGTCAGCCACGCTGACTCCGTGGCCCAAGAAGGCCTCCTCCCTGCGCCTCGCAGACCCGCAGACTTAGGCACAGAGGGCTGGCCGAGTGGTAGCGCCAACCCCCCCTATCCCCACACCTTCCATAAGGCAAAGCAGCCCATGGCAGCAGGGATGTCACAGCGCGCGGACAGACGCGCTCCTTTCCTTTGCCGAGGAGTCTTCCCTAGCCTGGAGTTGGGCTAGGAGCTCTCAAGTCGTGGATCCCAGCACCGCACCACTCCGGCCCCACCGGGGAGGGTGGGGTCCTAAAGGCGGATGCAAGGGCCGGGTGCCGCCCTCACGCACCTCAGCTCTTGTCCACCCAGGGAAAACCTGACACATCACTGCCCCCTCTCAGTAGGTGCCTTTCTTTCAAAGGGCTGGCTGCAGGGCTTCCACAGGCTCAGAAGTAACTCGGGGTGGACAGGAAAGAAGCGGCTGGGCCGGCAACACGGGATGGCGTAGGGCGTCCAGGCGTCAGTTCAAGGAAGAAGGTGAGATGCTTTTGCCGGTGACCGCAAGCTGCTTTTCAGACGGCGCCTCCTTTCTAGGGCGCCTGGCCTCGCCTGCCAAAATCTACAGCAGGTGTTGTGCTGTAAGTTAGCCCCCTGCAGGTCACGGCTGCCGCTGTTGCAGTCAAGCCCACTACTACTGTAAAAGGAGTGAGCAAGAATGCTGCTGCCCAACGTGAGGAGGAGGAGGAGGAGGAGTAGGCCAGGCTTCCACGGCACAAGAGAGAAAGCACCTAAAAAAAGAAGCAAATGCCCGCTTGAAAAAGAGAAGGGGAGAAAGCTAGAGGGGAGACTGACTGGGCCCTGCTGTTAGAAGGGAGGAAAAACAAAAGCCTACAGCACCTGGTATTCCCAGGCGGTCTCCCATCCAAGTACTAACCAGGCCCGACCCTGCATAGCTTCCGAGATCAGACGAGATCGGGCGTGTTCAGGGTGGTGTGGCCGTAGGCAGAGTTAGCCCTCTCTTGTACTGCTCTTCTACTCGGCAGTCTGTTTGACGGCTGCCCGGCGCAGGGCCTGCTTTCTGCTATCCTTTCTATTGGCTTTTCCTTCGCTTCACAGTCTGCAGCCGGGCAGAGCAAGCGCGCAGCCTCCTTCACAGCCAGCCCTCTAGCCTCATGACAGGCCCCTCTCCAACTCTCCTTCCTCTGCTGTTGCAATCAAATCCCCTACTAAAAGGAGTTAGCACCAATGCTGCAGGCCCCCATGAGAAGGAGGCCAGGCTTCCTCAGCACAAGAGAGAAAGCACCTTAAAAAAACAAAGCAAATGTGCAGTTGAAAAATAGAATGGGGAAAAGCCATAGAGGAGACTGACCCCTGCTGGTGGAAGGGAGGAAAAGCAAAAGCCTACAGCACCTGGTATTCCCAGGCGGTCTCCCATCCAAGTACTAACCAGGCCCGACCCTGCTTAGCTTCCGAGATCAGACGAGATCGGGCGTGTTCAGGGTGGTGTGGCCGTAGGCAGAGATCAGCCGGCGCAGGGCCTGCTTTCTGCTATCCTTTCTATTGGCTTTTCCTTCGCTTCACAGTCTGCAGCCGGGCAGAGCAAGCGCGCAGCCTCCTTCACAGCCAGCCCTCTAGCCTCATGACAGGCCCCTCTCCAACTCTCCTTCCTCTGCTGTTGCAATCAAATCCCCTACTAAAAGGAGTTAGCACCAATGCTGCAGGCCCCCATGAGAAGGAGGCCAGGCTTCCTCAGCACAAGAGAGAAAGCACCTTCAAAAAACAAAGCAAATGTGCAGTTGAAAAATAGAATGGGGAAAAGCCATAGAGGAGACTGACCCCTGCTGGTGGAAGGGAGGAAAAGCAAAAGCCTACAGCACCTGGTATTCCCAGGCGGTCTCCCATCCAAGTACTAACCAGGCCCGACCCTGCATAGCTTCCGAGATCAGACGAGATCGGGCGTGTTCAGGGTGGTGTGGCCGTAGGCAGAGTTAGCCCTCTCTTGTACTGCTCTTCTACTCGGCAGTCTGTTTGACGGCTGCCCGGCGCAGGGCCTGCTTTCTGCTATCCTTTCTATTGGCTTTTCCTTCGCTTCACAGTCTGCAGCCGGGCAGAGCAAGCGCGCGCAGCCTCCTTCACAGCCAGCCCTCTAGCCTCATGACAGGCCCCTCTCCAACTCTCCTTCCTCTGCTGTTGCAGTCAAATCCCCTACTAAAAGGAGTTAGCATCAATGCTGCAGGCCCCCATGAGAAGGAGGCCAGGCTTCCTCAGCACAAGAGAGAAAGCACCTTAAAAAAACAAAGCAAATGTGCAGTTGAAAAATAGAATGGGGAAAAGCCATAGAGGAGACTGACCCCTGCTGGTGGAAGGGAGGAAAAGCAAAAGCCTACAGCACCTGGTATTCCCAGGCGGTCTCCCATCCAAGTACTAACCAGGCCCGACCCTGCTTAGCTTCCGAGATCAGACGAGATCGGGCGTGTTCAGGGTGGTGTGGCCGTAGGCAGAGATCAGCCGGCGCAGGGCCTGCTTTCTGCTATCCTTTCTATTGGCTTTTCCTTCGCTTCACAGTCTGCAGCCGGGCAGAGCAAGCGCGCAGCCTCCTTCACAGCCAGCCCTCTAGCCTCATGACAGGCCCCTCTCCAACTCTCCTTCCTCTGCTGTTGCAATCAAATCCCCTACTAAAAGGAGTTAGCACCAATGCTGCAGGCCCCCATGAGAAGGAGGCCAGGCTTCCTCAGCACAAGAGAGAAAGCACCTTAAAAAAACAAAGCAAATGTGCAGTTGAAAAATAGAATGGGGAAAAGCCATAGAGGAGACTGACCCCTGCTGGTGGAAGGGAGGAAAAGCAAAAGCCTACAGCACCTGGTATTCCCAGGCGGTCTCCCATCCAAGTACTAACCAGGCCCGACCCTGCTTAGCTTCCGAGATCAGACGAGATCGGGCGTGTTCAGGGTGGTGTGGCCGTAGGCAGAGATCAGCCTCTCTTTTACTGCTCTTCTACTCTGCAGTCTGCCTGACGGCTGCTCAGCACAGAGCCTGCTTTCTGCTATCTATTCACTTTTCCTTCCCTTTACAGTCTGCAGCCGGCCACTCCCAGCAAGCGCAGCCTTCTGCACAGCCCCCTCTAGCCTCATGACAACCACCTGGCAAACTCTCCTGCCTGTCTTTGCTTCTTTTTTTTTTTTGCTTTTTTCAAAGCCTTACCACCAAAAGCCCCCTCACCTTCCTCACACTAGCTCCTAAGCTGCTTGGGCGCGCTCACTCACTCTATGCTTTAGTCACACAAGCTGCTTTGCAGGGGGAAGCTTTACAACGGACGGCCATCGATCGTCCCACACTGCTTTTAAGGCTCTGGCTTACACCCCTCGGGCTACAGGGCTCATCTGGATGGACCGATGCGGGGCCCACGCAGACCTCCGTCCCACTGGCCTTTTTCGGGGGGCATTGGGCTTCAAGCTCTGGCACGCCTTCATGCTGACCTCCAGAACGGAGCCCCCTCCAATGCTTGCTGGGCAGGGGAAGACGGCAAGACTTAAAGGAAGGCCGAAAAGGGTCTACAGCACTCGGTATTCCCGGGAGGTCTCCCGTCCCAGTACTGTCCGAGCCCAACCCTGCTTAGCTTCCGAGATCAGACGAGATCGGGCGTGCCCAGGGTGGTATGGCCGGTAGACGTCAGCCACGCTGACTCCGTGGCCCAAGAAGGCCTCCTCCCTGCGCCTCGCAGACCCGCAGACTTAGGCACAGAGGGCTGGCCGAGTGGTAGCGCCAACCCCCCCTATCCCCACACCTTCCATAAGGCAAAGCAGCCCATGGCAGCAGGGATGTCACAGCGCGCGGACAGACGCGCTCCTTTCCTTTGCCGAGGAGTCTTCCCTAGCCTGGAGTTGGGCTAGGAGCTCTCAAGTCGTGGATCCCAGCACCGCACCACTCCGGCCCCACCGGGGAGGGTGGGGTCCTAAAGGCGGATGCAAGGGCCGGGTGCCGCCCTCACGCACCTCAGCTCTTGTCCACCCAGGGAAAACCTGACACATCACTGCCCCCTCTCAGTAGGTGCCTTTCTTTCAAAGGGCTGGCTGCAGGGCTTCCACAGGCTCAGAAGTAACTCGGGGTGGACAGGAAAGAAGCGGCCGGGCCGGCAACACGGGATGGCGTAGGGCGTCCAGGCGTCAGTTCAAGGAAGAAGGTGAGATGCTTTTGCCGGTGACCGCAAGCTGCTTTTCAGACGGCGCCTCCTTTCTAGGGCGCCTGGCCTCGCCTGCCAAAATCTACAGCAGGTGTTGTGCTGTAAGTTAGCCCCCTGCAGGTCACGGCTGCCGCTGTTGCAGTCAAGCCCACTACTACTGTAAAAGGAGTGAGCAAGAATGCTGCTGCCCAACGTGAGGAGGAGGAGGAGGAGGAGGAGGCCAGGCTTCCACGGCACAAGAGAGAAAGCACCTAAAAAAAGAAGCAAATGCCCGCTTGAAAAAGAGAAGGGGAGAAAGCTAGAGGGGAGACTGACTGGGCCCTGCTGTTAGAAGGGAGGAAAAACAAAAGCCTACAGCACCTGGTATTCCCAGGCGGTCTCCCATCCAAGTACTAACCAGGCCCGACCCTGCATAGCTTCCGAGATCAGACGAGATCGGGCGTGTTCAGGGTGGTGTGGCCGTAGGCAGAGTTAGCCCTCTCTTGTACTGCTCTTCTACTCGGCAGTCTGTTTGACGGCTGCCCGGCGCAGGGCCTGCTTTCTGCTATCCTTTCTATTGGCTTTTCCTTCGCTTCACAGTCTGCAGCCGGGCAGAGCAAGCGCGCGCAGCCTCCTTCACAGCCAGCCCTCTAGCCTCATGACAGGCCCCTCTCCAACTCTCCTTCCTCTGCTGTTGCAGTCAAATCCCCTACTAAAAGGAGTTAGCATCAATGCTGCAAGCCCCCATGAGAAGGAGGCCAGGCTTCCTCAGCACAAGAGAGAAAGCACCTTAAAAAAACAAAGCAAATGTGCAGTTGAAAAATAGAATGGGGAAAAGCCATAGAGGAGACTGACCCCTGCTGGTGGAAGGGAGGAAAAGCAAAAGCCTACAGCACCTGGTATTCCCAGGCGGTCTCCCATCCAAGTACTAACCAGGCCCGACCCTGCTTAGCTTCCGAGATCAGACGAGATCGGGCGTGTTCAGGGTGGTGTGGCCGTAGGCAGAGATCAGCCTCTCTTTTACTGCTCTTCTACTCTGCAGTCTGCCTGACGGCTGCTCAGCACAGAGCCTGCTTTCTGCTATCTATTCACTTTTCCTTCCCTTTACAGTCTGCAGCCGGCCACTCCCAGCAAGCGCAGCCTTCTGCACAGCCCCCTCTAGCCTCATGACAACCACCTGGCAAACTCTCCTGCCTGTCTTTGCTTCTTTTTTTTTTTTGCTTTTTTCAAAGCCTTACCACCAAAAGCCCCCTCACCTTCCTCACACTAGCTCCTAAGCTGCTTGGGCGCGCTCACTCACTCTATGCTTTAGTCACACAAGCTGCTTTGCAGGGGGAAGCTTTACAACGGACGGCCATCGATCGTCCCACACTGCTTTTAAGGCTCTGGCTTACACCCCTCGGGCTACAGGGCTCATCTGGATGGACTGATGCGGGGCCCACGCAGACCTCCGTCCCACTGGCCTTTTTCGGGGGGCATTGGGCTTCAAGCTCTGGCACGCCTTCATGCTGACCTCCAGAACGGAGCCCCCTCCAATGCTTGCTGGGCAGGGGAAGAAGGCAAGACTTAAAGGAAGGCCGAAAAGGGTCTACAGCACTCGGTATTCCCGGGAGGTCTCCCGTCCCAGTACTGTCCGAGCCCAACCCTGCTTAGCTTCCGAGATCAGACGAGATCGGGCGTGCCCAGGGTGGTATGGCCGGTAGACGTCAGCCACGCTGACTCCGTGGCCCAAGAAGGCCTCCTCCCTGCGCCTCGCAGACCCGCAGACTTAGGCACAGAGGGCTGGCCGAGTGGTAGCGCCAACCCCCCCTATCCCCACACCTTCCATAAGGCAAAGCAGCCCATGGCAGCAGGGATGTCACAGCGCGCGGACAGACGCGCTCCTTTCCTTTGCCGAGGAGTCTTCCCTAGCCTGGAGTTGGGCTAGGAGCTCTCAAGTCGTGGATCCCAGCACCGCACCACTCCGGCCCCACCGGGGAGGGTGGGGTCCTAAAGGCGGATGCAAGGGCCGGGTGCCGCCCTCACGCACCTCAGCTCTTGTCCACCCAGGGAAAACCTGACACATCACTGCCCCCTCTCAGTAGGTGCCTTTCTTTCAAAGGGCTGGCTGCAGGGCTTCCACAGGCTCAGAAGTAACTCGGGGTGGACAGGAAAGAAGCGGCCGGGCCGGCAACACGGGATGGCGTAGGGCGTCCAGGCGTCAGTTCAAGGAAGAAGGTGAGATGCTTTTGCCGGTGACCGCAAGCTGCTTTTCAGACGGCGCCTCCTTTCTAGGGCGCCTGGCCTCGCCTGCCAAAATCTACAGCAGGTGTTGTGCTGTAAGTTAGCCCCCTGCAGGTCACGGCTGCCGCTGTTGCAGTCAAGCCCACTACTACTGTAAAAGGAGTGAGCAAGAATGCTGCTGCCCAACGTGAGGAGGAGGAGGAGGAGGAGTAGGCCAGGCTTCCACGGCACAAGAGAGAAAGCACCTAAAAAAAGAAGCAAATGCCCGCTTGAAAAAGAGAAGGGGAGAAAGCTAGAGGGGAGACTGACTGGGCCCTGCTGTTAGAAGGGAGGAAAAACAAAAGCCTACAGCACCTGGTATTCCCAGGCGGTCTCCCATCCAAGTACTAACCAGGCCCGACCCTGCATAGCTTCCGAGATCAGACGAGATCGGGCGTGTTCAGGGTGGTGTGGCCGTAGGCAGAGTTAGCCCTCTCTTGTACTGCTCTTCTACTCGGCAGTCTGTTTGACGGCTGCCCGGCGCAGGGCCTGCTTTCTGCTATCCTTTCTATTGGCTTTTCCTTCGCTTCACAGTCTGCAGCCGGGCAGAGCAAGCGCGCGCAGCCTCCTTCACAGCCAGCCCTCTAGCCTCATGACAGGCCCCTCTCCAACTCTCCTTCCTCTGCTGTTGCAGTCAAATCCCCTACTAAAAGGAGTTAGCATCAATGCTGCAGGCCCCCATGAGAAGGAGGCCAGGCTTCCTCAGCACAAGAGAGAAAGCACCTTCAAAAAACAAAGCAAATGTGCAGTTGAAAAATAGAATGGGGAAAAGCCATAGAGGAGACTGACCCCTGCTGGTGGAAGGGAGGAAAAGCAAAAGCCTACAGCACCTGGTATTCCCAGGCGGTCTCCCATCCAAGTACTAACCAGGCCCGACCCTGCTTAGCTTCCGAGATCAGACGAGATCGGGCGTGTTCAGGGTGGTGTGGCCGTAGGCAGAGATCAGCCTCTCTTTTACTGCTCTTCTACTCTGCAGTCTGCCTGACGGCTGCTCAGCACAGAGCCTGCTTTCTGCTATCTATTCACTTTTCCTTCCCTTTACAGTCTGCAGCCGGCCACTCCCAGCAAGCGCAGCCTTCTGCACAGCCCCTCTAGCCTCATGACAACCACCTGGCAAACTCTCCTGCCTGTCTTTGCTTCTTTTTTTTTTTTGCTTTTTTTCAAAGCCTTACCACCAAAAGCCCCCTCACCTTCCTCACACTAGCTCCTAAGCTGCTTGGGCGCGCTCACTCACTCTATGCTTTAGTCACACAAGCTGCTTTGCAGGGGGAAGCTTTACAACGGACGGCCATCGATCGTCCCACACTGCTTTTAAGGCTCTGGCTTACACCCCTCGGGCTACAGGGCTCATCTGGATGGACCGATGCGGGGCCCACGCAGACCTCCGTCCCACTGGCCTTTTTCGGGGGGCATTGGGCTTCAAGCTCTGGCACGCCTTCATGCTGACCTCCAGAACGGAGCCCCCTCCAATGCTTGCTGGGCAGGGGAAGACGGCAAGACTTAAAGGAAGGCCGAAAAGGGTCTACAGCACTCGGTATTCCCGGGAGGTCTCCCGTCCCAGTACTGTCCGAGCCCAACCCTGCTTAGCTTCCGAGATCAGACGAGATCGGGCGTGCCCAGGGTGGTATGGCCGGTAGACGTCAGCCACGCTGACTCCGTGGCCCAAGAAGGCCTCCTCCCTGCGCCTCGCAGACCCGCAGACTTAGGCACAGAGGGCTGGCCGAGTGGTAGCGCCAACCCCCCCTATCCCCACACCTTCCATAAGGCAAAGCAGCCCATGGCAGCAGGGATGTCACAGCGCGCGGACAGACGCGCTCCTTTCCTTTGCCGAGGAGTCTTCCCTAGCCTGGAGTTGGGCTAGGAGCTCTCAAGTCGTGGATCCCAGCACCGCACCACTCCGGCCCCACCGGGGAGGGTGGGGTCCTAAAGGCGGATGCAAGGGCCGGGTGCCGCCCTCACGCACCTCAGCTCTTGTCCACCCAGGGAAAACCTGACACATCACTGCCCCCTCTCAGTAGGTGCCTTTCTTTCAAAGGGCTGGCTGCAGGGCTTCCACAGGCTCAGAAGTAACTCGGGGTGGACAGGAAAGAAGCGGCCGGGCCGGCAACACGGGATGGCGTAGGGCGTCCAGGCGTCAGTTCAAGGAAGAAGGTGAGATGCTTTTGCCGGTGACCGCAAGCTGCTTTTCAGACGGCGCCTCCTTTCTAGGGCGCCTGGCCTCGCCTGCCAAAATCTACAGCAGGTGTTGTGCTGTAAGTTAGCCCCCTGCAGGTCACGGCTGCCGCTGTTGCAGTCAAGCCCACTACTACTGTAAAAGGAGTGAGCAAGAATGCTGCTGCCCAACGTGAGGAGGAGGAGGAGGAGGAGTAGGCCAGGCTTCCACGGCACAAGAGAGAAAGCACCTAAAAAAAGAAGCAAATGCCCGCTTGAAAAAGAGAAGGGGAGAAAGCTAGAGGGGAGACTGACTGGGCCCTGCTGTTAGAAGGGAGGAAAAACAAAAGCCTACAGCACCTGGTATTCCCAGGCGGTCTCCCATCCAAGTACTAACCAGGCCCGACCCTGCATAGCTTCCGAGATCAGACGAGATCGGGCGTGTTCAGGGTGGTGTGGCCGTAGGCAGAGTTAGCCCTCTCTTGTACTGCTCTTCTACTCGGCAGTCTGTTTGACGGCTGCCCGGCGCAGGGCCTGCTTTCTGCTATCCTTTCTATTGGCTTTTCCTTCGCTTCACAGTCTGCAGCCGGGCAGAGCAAGCGCGCGCAGCCTCCTTCACAGCCAGCCCTCTAGCCTCATGACAGGCCCCTCTCCAACTCTCCTTCCTCTGCTGTTGCAATCAAATCCCCTACTAAAAGGAGTTAGCACCAATGCTGCAGGCCCCCATGAGAAGGAGGCCAGGCTTCCTCAGCACAAGAGAGAAAGCACCTTAAAAAAACAAAGCAAATGTGCAGTTGAAAAATAGAATGGGGAAAAGCCATAGAGGAGACTGACCCCTGCTGGTGGAAGGGAGGAAAAGCAAAAGCCTACAGCACCTGGTATTCCCAGGCAGTCTCCCATCCAAGTACTAACCAGGCCCGACCCTGCTTAGCTTCCGAGATCAGACGAGATCGGGCGTGTTCAGGGTGGTGTGGCCGTAGGCAGAGATCAACCTCTCTTTTACTGCTCTTCTACTCTGCAGTCTGCCTGACGGCTGCTCAGCACAGAGCCTGCTTTCTGCTATCTATTCACTTTTCCTTCCCTTTACAGTCTGCAGCCGGCCTCTCCCAGCAAGCGCAGCCTTCTGCACAGCCCCCTCTAGCCTCATGACAACCACCTGGCAAACTCTCCTGCCTGTCTTTGCTTCTTTTTTTTTTTTGCTTTTTTCAAAGCCTTACCACCAAAAGCCCCCTCACCTTCCTCACACTAGCTCCTAAGCTGCTTGGGCGCGCTCACTCACTCTATGCTTTAGTCACACAAGCTGCTTTGCAGGAGGAAGCTTTACAACGGACGGCCATCGATCGTCCCACACTGCTTTTAAGGCTCTGGCTTACACCCCTCGGGCTACAGGGCTCATCTGGATGGACCGATGCGGGGCCCACGCAGACCTCCGTCCCACTGGCCTTTTTCGGGGGGCATTGGGCTTCAAGCTCTGGCACGCCTTCATGCTGACCTCCAGAACGGAGCCCCCTCCAATGCTTGCTGGGCAGGGGAAGACGGCAAGACTTAAAGGAAGGCCGAAAAGGGTCTACAGCACTCGGTATTCCCGGGAGGTCTCCCGTCCCAGTACTGTCCGAGCCCAACCCTGCTTAGCTTCCGAGATCAGACGAGATCGGGCGTGCCCAGGGTGGTATGGCCGGTAGACGTCAGCCACGCTGACTCCGTGGCCCAAGAAGGCCTCCTCCCTGCGCCTCGCAGACCCGCAGACTTAGGCACAGAGGGCTGGCCGAGTGGTAGCGCCAACCCCCCCTATCCCCACACCTTCCATAAGGCAAAGCAGCCCATGGCAGCAGGGATGTCACAGCGCGCGGACAGACGCGCTCCTTTCCTTTGCCGAGGAGTCTTCCCTAGCCTGGAGTTGGGCTAGGAGCTCTCAAGTCGTGGATCCCAGCACCGCACCACTCCGGCCCCACCGGGGAGGGTGGGGTCCTAAAGGCGGATGCAAGGGCCGGGTGCCGCCCTCACGCACCTCAGCTCTTGTCCACCCAGGGAAAACCTGACACATCACTGCCCCCTCTCAGTAGGTGCCTTTCTTTCAAAGGGCTGGCTGCAGGGCTTCCACAGGCTCAGAAGTAACTCGGGGTGGACAGGAAAGAAGCGGCCGGGCCGGCAACACGGGATGGCGTAGGGCGTCCAGGCGTCAGTTCAAGGAAGAAGGTGAGATGCTTTTGCCGGTGACCGCAAGCTGCTTTTCAGACGGCGCCTCCTTTCTAGGGCGCCTGGCCTCGCCTGCCAAAATCTACAGCAGGTGTTGTGCTGTAAGTTAGCCCCCTGCAGGTCACGGCTGCCGCTGTTGCAGTCAAGCCCACTACTACTGTAAAAGGAGTGAGCAAGAATGCTGCTGCCCAACGTGAGGAGGAGGAGGAGGAGGAGTAGGCCAGGCTTCCACGGCACAAGAGAGAAAGCACCTAAAAAAAGAAGCAAATGCCCGCTTGAAAAAGAGAAGGGGAGAAAGCTAGAGGGGAGACTGACTGGGCCCTGCTGTTAGAAGGGAGGAAAAACAAAAGCCTACAGCACCTGGTATTCCCAGGCGGTCTCCCATCCAAGTACTAACCAGGCCCGACCCTGCATAGCTTCCGAGATCAGACGAGATCGGGCGTGTTCAGGGTGGTGTGGCCGTAGGCAGAGTTAGCCCTCTCTTGTACTGCTCTTCTACTCGGCAGTCTGTTTGACGGCTGCCCGGCGCAGGGCCTGCTTTCTGCTATCCTTTCTATTGGCTTTTCCTTCGCTTCACAGTCTGCAGCCGGGCAGAGCAAGCGCGCAGCCTCCTTCACAGCCAGCCCTCTAGCCTCATGACAGGCCCCTCTCCAACTCTCCTTCCTCTGCTGTTGCAATCAAATCCCCTACTAAAAGGAGTTAGCACCAATGCTGCAGGCCCCCATGAGAAGGAGGCCAGGCTTCCTCAGCACAAGAGAGAAAGCACCTTAAAAAAACAAAGCAAATGTGCAGTTGAAAAATAGAATGGGGAAAAGCCATAGAGGAGACTGACCCCTGCTGGTGGAAGGGAGGAAAAGCAAAAGCCTACAGCACCTGGTATTCCCAGGCGGTCTCCCATCCAAGTACTAACCAGGCCCGACCCTGCTTAGCTTCCGAGATCAGACGAGATCGGGCGTGTTCAGGGTGGTGTGGCCGTAGGCAGAGATCAGCCTCTCTTTTACTGCTCTTCTACTCTGCAGTCTGCCTGACGGCTGCTCAGCACAGAGCCTGCTTTCTGCTATCTATTCACTTTTCCTTCCCTTTACAGTCTGCAGCCGGCCACTCCCAGCAAGCGCAGCCTTCTGCACAGCCCCCTCTAGCCTCATGACAACCACCTGGCAAACTCTCCTGCCTGTCTTTGCTTCTTTTTTTTTTTTGCTTTTTTCAAAGCCTTACCACCAAAAGCCCCCTCACCTTCCTCACACTAGCTCCTAAGCTGCTTGGGCGCGCTCACTCACTCTATGCTTTAGTCACACAAGCTGCTTTGCAGGGGGAAGCTTTACAACGGACGGCCATCGATCGTCCCACACTGCTTTTAAGGCTCTGGCTTACACCCCTCGGGCTACAGGGCTCATCTGGATGGACCGATGCGGGGCCCACGCAGACCTCCGTCCCACTGGCCTTTTTCGGGGGGCATTGGGCTTCAAGCTCTGGCACGCCTTCATGCTGACCTCCAGAACGGAGCCCCCTCCAATGCTTGCTGGGCAGGGGAAGACGGCAAGACTTAAAGGAAGGCCGAAAAGGGTCTACAGCACTCGGTATTCCCGGGAGGTCTCCCGTCCCAGTACTGTCCGAGCCCAACCCTGCTTAGCTTCCGAGATCAGACAAGATCGGGCGTGCCCAGGGTGGTATGGCCGGTAGACGTCAGCCACGCTGACTCCGTGGCCCAAGAAGGCCTCCTCCCTGCGCCTCGCAGACCCGCAGACTTAGGCACAGAGGGCTGGCCGAGTGGTAGCGCCAACCCCCCCTATCCCCACACCTTCCATAAGGCAAAGCAGCCCATGGCAGCAGGGATGTCACAGCGCGCGGACAGACGCGCTCCTTTCCTTTGCCGAGGAGTCTTCCCTAGCCTGGAGTTGGGCTAGGAGCTCTCAAGTCGTGGATCCCAGCACCGCACCACTCCGGCCCCAACGGGGAGGGTGGGGTCCTAAAGGCGGATGCAAGGGCCGGGTGCCGCCCTCACGCACCTCAGCTCTTGTCCACCCAGGGAAAACCTGACACATCACTGCCCCCTCTCAGTAGGTGCCTTTCTTTCAAAGGGCTGGCTGCAGGGCTTCCACAGGCTCAGAAGTAACTCGGGGTGGACAGGAAAGAAGCGGCCGGGCCGGCAACACGGGATGGCGTAGGGCGTCCAGGCGTCAGTTCAAGGAAGAAGGTGAGATGCTTTTGCCGGTGACCGCAAGCTGCTTTTCAGACGGCGCCTCCTTTCTAGGGCGCCTGGCCTCGCCTGCCAAAATCTACAGCAGGTGTTGTGCTGTAAGTTAGCCCCCTGCAGGTCACGGCTGCCGCTGTTGCAGTCAAGCCCACTACTACTGTAAAAGGAGTGAGCAAGAATGCTGCTGCCCAACGTGAGGAGGAGGAGGAGGCAGGGGAAGGCCAGGCTTCCACGGCACAAGAGAGAAAGCACCTAAAAAAAGAAGCAAATGCCCGCTTGAAAAAGAGAAGGGGAGAAAGCTAGAGGGGAGACTGACTGGGCCCTGCTGTTAGAAGGGAGGAAAAACAAAAGCCTACAGCACCTGGTATTCCCAGGCAGTCTCCCATCCAAGTACTAACCAGGCCCGACCCTGCATAGCTTCCGAGATCAGACGAGATCGGGCGTGTTCAGGGTGGTGTGGCCGTAGGCAGAGTTAGCCCTCTCTTGTACTGCTCTTCTACTCGGCAGTCTGTTTGACGGCTGCCCGGCGCAGGGCCTGCTTTCTGCTATCCTTTCTATTGGCTTTTCCTTCGCTTCACAGTCTGCAGCCGGGCAGAGCAAGCGCGCGCAGCCTCCTTCACAGCCAGCCCTCTAGCCTCATGACAGGCCCCTCTCCAACTCTCCTTCCTCTGCTGTTGCAATCAAATCCCCTACTAAAAGGAGTTAGCACCAATGCTGCAGGCCCCCATGAGAAGGAGGCCAGGCTTCCTCAGCACAAGAGAGAAAGCACCTTAAAAAAACAAAGCAAATGTGCAGTTGAAAAATAGAATGGGGAAAAGCCATAGAGGAGACTGACCCCTGCTGGTGGAAGGGAGGAAAAGCAAAAGCCTACAGCACCTGGTATTCCCAGGCGGTCTCCCATCCAAGTACTAACCAGGCCCGACCCTGCTTAGCTTCCGAGATCAGACGAGATCAGGCGTGCCCAGGGTGGTATGGCCGGTAGACGTCAGCCACGCTGACTCCGTGGCCCAAGAAGGCCTCCTCCCTGCGCCTCGCAGACCCGCAGACTTAGGCACAGAGGGCTGGCCGAGTGGTAGCGCCAACCCCCCCTATCCCCACACCTTCCATAAGGCAAAGCAGCCCATGGCAGCAGGGATGTCACAGCGCGCGGACAGACGCGCTCCTTTCCTTTGCCGAGGAGTCTTCCCTAGCCTGGAGTTGGGCTAGGAGCTCTCAAGTCGTGGATCCCAGCACCGCACCACTCCGGCCCCACCGGGGAGGGTGGGGTCCTAAAGGCGGATGCAAGGGCCGGGTGCCGACCTCACGCACCTCAGCTCTTGTCCACCCAGGGAAAACCTGACACATCACTGCCCCCTCTCAGTAGGTGCCTTTCTTTCAAAGGGCTGGCTGCAGGGCTTCCACAGGCTCAGAAGTAACTCGGGGTGGACAGGAAAGAAGCGGCTGGGCCGGCAACACGGGATGGCGTAGGGCGTCCAGGCGTCAGTTCAAGGAAGAAGGTGAGATGCTTTTGCCGGTGACCGCAAGCTGCTTTTCAGACGGCGCCTCCTTTCTAGGGCGCCTGGCCTCGCCTGCCAAAATCTACAGCAGGTGTTGTGCTGTAAGTTAGCCCCCTGCAGGTCACGGCTGCCGCTGTTGCAGTCAAGCCCACTACTACTGTAAAAGGAGTGAGCAAGAATGCTGCTGCCCAACGTGAGGAGGAGGAGGAGGAGGAGGAGGAGGAGGAGGAGGAGGCCAGGCTTCCACGGCACAAGAGAGAAAGCACCTAAAAAAAGAAGCAAATGCCCGCTTGAAAAAGAGAAGGGGAGAAAGCTAGAGGGGAGACTGACTGGGCCCTGCTGTTAGAAGGGAGGAAAAACAAAAGCCTACAGCACCTGGTATTCCCAGGCGGTCTCCCATCCAAGTACTAACCAGGCCCGACCCTGCATAGCTTCCGAGATCAGACGAGATCGGGCGTGTTCAGGGTGGTGTGGCCGTAGGCAGAGTTAGCCCTCTCTTGTACTGCTCTTCTACTCGGCAGTCTGTTTGACGGCTGCCCGGCGCAGGGCCTGCTTTCTGCTATCCTTTCTATTGGCTTTTCCTTCGCTTCACAGTCTGCAGCCGGGCAGAGCAAGCGCGCAGCCTCCTTCACAGCCAGCCCTCTAGCCTCATGACAGGCCCCTCTCCAACTCTCCTTCCTCTGCTGTTGCAATCAAATCCCCTACTAAAAGGAGTTAGCACCAATGCTGCAGGCCCCCATGAGAAGGAGGCCAGGCTTCCTCAGCACAAGAGAGAAAGCACCTTAAAAAAACAAAGCAAATGTGCAGTTGAAAAATAGAATGGGGAAAAGCCATAGAGGAGACTGACCCCTGCTGGTGGAAGGGAGGAAAAGCAAAAGCCTACAGCACCTGGTATTCCCAGGCGGTCTCCCATCCAAGTACTAACCAGGCCCGACCCTGCTTAGCTTCCGAGATCAGACGAGATCGGGCGTGTTCAGGGTGGTGTGGCCGTAGGCAGAGATCAGCCTCTCTTTTACTGCTCTTCTACTCTGCAGTCTGCCTGACGGCTGCTCAGCACAGAGCCTGCTTTCTGCTATCTATTCACTTTTCCTTCCCTTTACAGTCTGCAGCCGGCCACTCCCAGCAAGCGCAGCCTTCTGCACAGCCCCCTCTAGCCTCATGACAACCACCTGGCAAACTCTCCTGCCTGTCTTTGCTTCTTTTTTTTTTTTGCTTTTTTCAAAGCCTTACCACCAAAAGCCCCCTCACCTTCCTCACACTAGCTCCTAAGCTGCTTGGGCGCGCTCACTCACTCTATGCTTTAGTCACACAAGCTGCTTTGCAGGGGGAAGCTTTACAACGGACGGCCATCGATCGTCCCACACTGCTTTTAAGGCTCTGGCTTACACCCCTCGGGCTACAGGGCTCATCTGGATGGACCGATGCGGGGCCCACGCAGACCTCCGTCCCACTGGCCTTTTTCGGGGGGCATTGGGCTTCAAGCTCTGGCACGCCTTCATGCTGACCTCCAGAACGGAGCCCCCTCCAATGCTTGCTGGGCAGGGGAAGACGGCAAGACTTAAAGGAAGGCCGAAAAGGGTCTACAGCACTCGGTATTCCCGGGAGGTCTCCCGTCCCAGTACTGTCCGAGCCCAACCCTGCTTATCTTCCGAGATCAGACGAGATCGGGCGTGCCCAGGGTGGTATGGCCGGTAGACGTCAGCCACGCTGACTCCGTGGCCCAAGAAGGCCTCCTCCCTGCGCCTCGCAGACCCGCAGACTTAGGCACAGAGGGCTGGCCGAGTGGTAGCGCCAACCCCCCCTATCCCCACACCTTCCATAAGGCAAAGCAGCCCATGGCAGCAGGGATGTCACAGCGCGCGGACAGACGCGCTCCTTTCCTTTGCCGAGGAGTCTTCCCTAGCCTGGAGTTGGGCTAGGAGCTCTCAAGTCGTGGATCCCAGCACCGCACCACTCCGGCCCCACCGGGGAGGGTGGGGTCCTAAAGGCGGATGCAAGGGCCGGGTGCCGCCCTCACGCACCTCAGCTCTTGTCCACCCAGGGAAAACCTGACACATCACTGCCCCCTCTCAGTAGGTGCCTTTCTTTCAAAGGGCTGGCTGCAGGGCTTCCACAGGCTCAGAAGTAACTCGGGGTGGACAGGAAAGAAGCGGCCGGGCCGGCAACACGGGATGGCGTAGGGCGTCCAGGCGTCAGTTCAAGGA
This sequence comes from Dendropsophus ebraccatus, assembly GCF_027789765.1. Classification (NCBI taxonomy): domain Eukaryota; kingdom Metazoa; phylum Chordata; class Amphibia; order Anura; family Hylidae; genus Dendropsophus; species Dendropsophus ebraccatus. The sequence goes on along the minus strand of NW_027210424.1, from coordinate 31,388 downwards.
AGAAGGTGAGATGCTTTTGCCGGTGACCGCAAGCTGCTTTTCAGACGGCGCCTCCTTTCTAGGGCGCCTGGCCTCGCCTGCCAAAATCTACAGCAGGTGTTGTGCTGTAAGTTAGCCCCCTGCAGGTCACGGCTGCCGCTGTTGCAGTCAAGCCCACTACTACTGTAAAAGGAGTGAGCAAGAATGCTGCTGCCCAACGTGAGGAGGAGGAGGAGGAGGAGGAGGAGGAGGAGGAGGCCAGGCTTCCACGGCACAAGAGAGAAAGCACCTAAAAAAAGAAGCAAATGCCCGCTTGAAAAAGAGAAGGGGAGAAAGCTAGAGGGGAGACTGACTGGGCCCTGCTGTTAGAAGGGAGGAAAAACAAAAGCCTACAGCACCTGGTATTCCCAGGCGGTCTCCCATCCAAGTACTAACCAGGCCCGACCCTGCATAGCTTCCGAGATCAGACGAGATCGGGCGTGTTCAGGGTGGTGTGGCCGTAGGCAGAGTTAGCCCTCTCTTGTACTGCTCTTCTACTCGGCAGTCTGTTTGACGGCTGCCCGGCGCAGGGCCTGCTTTCTGCTATCCTTTCTATTGGCTTTTCCTTCGCTTCACAGTCTGCAGCCGGGCAGAGCAAGCGCGCGCAGCCTCCTTCACAGCCAGCCCTCTAGCCTCATGACAGGCCCCTCTCCAACTCTCCTTCCTCTGCTGTTGCAGTCAAATCCCCTACTAAAAGGAGTTAGCACCAATGCTGCAGGCCCCCATGAGAAGGAGGCCAGGCTTCCTCAGCACAAGAGAGAAAGCACCTTAAAAAAACAAAGCAAATGTGCAGTTGAAAAATAGAATGGGGAAAAGCCATAGAGGAGACTGACCCCTGCTGGTGGAAGGGAGGAAAAGCAAAAGCCTACAGCACCTGGTATTCCCAGGCGGTCTCCCATCCAAGTACTAACCAGGCCCGACCCTGCTTAGCTTCCGAGATCAGACAAGATCGGGCGTGTTCAGGGTGGTGTGGCCGTAGGCAGAGATCAGCCTCTCTTTTACTGCTCTTCTACTCTGCAGTCTGCCTGACGGCTGCTCAGCACAGAGCCTGCTTTCTGCTATCTATTCACTTTTCCTTCCCTTTACAGTCTGCAGCCGGCCACTCCCAGCAAGCGCAGCCTTCTGCACAGCCCCCTCTAGCCTCATGACAACCACCTGGCAAACTCTCCTGCCTGTCTTTGCTTCTTTTTTTTTTTGCTTTTTTCAAAGCCTTACCACCAAAAGCCCCCTCACCTTCCTCACACTAGCTCCTAAGCTGCTTGGGCGCGCTCACTCACTCTATGCTTTAGTCACACAAGCTGCTTTGCAGGAGGAAGCTTTACAACGGACGGCCATCGATCGTCCCACACTGCTTTTAAGGCTCTGGCTTACACCCCTCGGGCTACAGGGCTCATCTGGATGGACCGATGCGGGGCCCACGCAGACCTCCGTCCCACTGGCCTTTTTCGGGGGGCATTGGGCTTCAAGCTCTGGCACGCCTTCATGCTGACCTCCAGAACGGAGCCCCCTCCAATGCTTGCTGGGCAGGGGAAGACGGCAAGACTTAAAGGAAGGCCGAAAAGGGTCTACAGCACTCGGTATTCCCGGGAGGTCTCCCGTCCAGGGGTGATTCTAGCCTCTCTGCTGCCCGAGGCGAACTATAGAATGACGCCCCCCCCCCCGTCAATCCGCCCACATTATAATCCACTACTGCCCCCCCCCCCCCCACTGCTGTCCCCAATAAACATAATGTTTGGTCCCTTGCTGCACAGAGGATGTCAGGAGAGGAGGGGGCTGACTTTATAGGAGAGGTCCCAGCAGCACAGAGGATGTCAGGAGAGGAGGGGGCTAATCCTATAGGAGAGGTCCCAGCAGCACAGAGGATGTCAGGAGAGGAGGGGGCTAATCCTATAGGAGAGGTCCCAGCAGCACAGAGGATGTCAGGAGAGGAGGGTGCTAATCCTATAGGAGAGGTCCCAGCAGCACAGAGGATGTCAGGAGATGAGGGTGCTAATCCTATAGGAGAGGTCCCAGCAGCACAGAGGATGTCAGGAGAGGAGGGTGCTAATCCTATAGGAGAGGTCCCAGCAGCACAGAGGATGTCAGGAGAGGAGGGTGCTAATCCTATAGGAGAAGTCCCAGCAGCACAGAGGATGTCAGGAGAGGAGGGTGCTGATCTTTTAGGAGAGGTCACAGCAGCACAGAGGATGTCAGGAGAGGAGGGTGCTGATCTTTTAGGAGATGGTCCCCCTCTTCCCCCCTTATAGATGGTCCCCCTCTTCCCCCCCTTATAGATGGTCCCCTCTCCCTTATAGATGGTCCCCCTCTCCCCCCTCCCTTATAGATGGTCCCTCCCTTATAGATGGTCCCCCTCTTTCCCCTCCCTTATAGATGGTCCCCCTCTTCCCTCTCTCTCCCCCCCTTATAGATGGTCCCCCTCTTTCCCCCCCCTTATAGATGGTCCCCCTCTTCCCCCCCCTTATAGATGGTCCCCCTCTTCCCCCCCCTTATAGATGGTCCCCTTCCCTTATAGATGGTCCCCTCTCCCTTATAGATGGTCCCCCTCTCCCTTATAGATGGTCCCCCTCTCCCCCTCCCTTATAGATGGTCCCCTTTCACTTATAGATGGTCCCCCTCCCCCCTTATACATGGTCCCCCTCTCTTCCCCCCCTTATAGATGGTCCCCCTCTTCCCCCCCCTTATAGACGGTCCCCCTCCCTTATAGATGGTCCCCCTCTTTCCCCCCTCCCTTATAGATGGTCCCCTTCCCCCCCCTATAGATGGTCCCCCTCCCTTATAGATGGTCCCCTTCCCCCCCCTATAGATGGTCCCCCTCCCTTATAGATGGTCCCCCCCCTTATAGATGGTCCCCCCCCCCTTATAGATGGTCCCCCTCTTTCCCCCCTCCCTTATAGATCGTCCCCCTCTTTCCCCCCTCCCTTATAGATGGTCCCCTTCCCCCCCCCCTCCCTTATAGATGGTCCCCCTCTCCCCCCCCCCTTATAGATGGTCCCCCTCTCCCCCCCCCTTATAGATGGTCCCCTTCCCCCCCCTACCTTATAGATGGTCCCCCTCTCCCCCCCTCCCTTATAGATGGTCCCCCTCTCCCCCCCCCCTTATAGACGGTCCCCCTCCCGCCCCTCCCTTATAGATGGTCCCCCTCTTTCCCCCCTCCCTTATAGATGGTCCCCTTCCCCCCCCTATAGATGGTCCCCCTCCCTTATAGATGGTCCCCTTCCCCCCCCTATAGATGGTCCCCCTCCCTTATAGATGGTCCCCCCCCTTATAGATGGTCCCCCTCTTTCCCCCCTCCCTTATAGATCGTCCCCCTCTTTCCCCCCTCCCTTATAGATGGTCCCCCTCTCCCCCCCCCCCCCTATAGATGGTTCCCCCTCTCCCCCCTTATAGATGGTCCCCCTCTCCCCCCCCCTTATAGATGGTCCCCCCCCTTATAGATGGTCCCCCTCTTTCCCCCCCCCCCCTTATAGATGGTCCCCCTCTTTCCCCCCTCCCTTATAGATGGTCCCCTTCCCCCCCCCTCCCTTATAGATGGTCCCCCTCTCCCCCCCCCCTTATAGATGGTCCCCTTCCCCCCCCCTACCTTATAGATGGTCCCCTTCCCCCCCCCCTACCTTATAGATGGTCCCCCTCTTTCCCCCCCCCTTATAGATGGTCCCCCCCCCCCCTGCACAGCAGATAAAACAAGAAACAGCACATAACTCACCTGCCATCCGTTCCCCCGTCGAGCCTCTCTGGTCTGGTCCCGGCTGATGTGCGGCTGCCCGGGGTGTCCCGTCCTGTCCCCGGCAGCGCGCGCATCAGAGAGCTCCCCGTGTGCCTGTGGCTGTGACTTCCGGCGCACGGGGAGCTCTCTGATGCGCGCGCTGCCGGGGACAGGACGGGACACCTCCGGCAGCCGCACATCAGCCAGGGGACTAAGGCTGCATTCCACGTTCCGTGATCCTGTCGGATCACGGACGTGGAATGCATGTACTGGAGCCCCCCCGCCCCCGGCAGTATCTGTAATGAGATGCTGTGAGCGGGGGGGACTGTATTCATAACCGCCGCGCTGTAGTATCAGCACCGCGCGGCTGATTCATTACAGGGCGGCGCTTATGAATACAGTCCCCCCCGCTCACAGCATCTCATTACAGATACTGCCGGGGGCGGGGGGGCTCCAGTACAGTCAGTGGCGGATTATAATGTGGGCGGCCGCCCGAACCGCCCATATTATAATCTGCCACTGAATGCCGCCCCCACGAAGACAGCTGGTGGCGCCGCCTGAGGCAGACGATTCAAGTCGCCTCATGATTGCGGCGCCCCTGCTCCCGTCCCAGTACTGTCCGAGCCCAACCCTGCTTAGCTTCCGAGATCAGACGAGATCGGGCGTGCCCAGGGTGGTATGGCCGGTAGACGTCAGCCACGCTGACTCCGTGGCCCAAGAAGGCCTCCTCCCTGCGCCTCGCAGACCCGCAGACTTAGGCACAGAGGGCTGGCCGAGTGGTAGCGCCAACCCCCCCTATCCCCACACCTTCCATAAGGCAAAGCAGCCCATGGCAGCAGGGATGTCACAGCGCGCGGACAGACGCGCTCCTTTCCTTTGCCGAGGAGTCTTCCCTAGCCTGGAGTTGGGCTAGGAGCTCTCAAGTCGTGGATCCCAGCACCGCACCACTCCGGCCCCACCGGGGAGGGTGGGGTCCTACAGGCGGATGCAAGGGCCGGGTGCCGACCTCACGCACCTCAGCTCTTGTCCACCCAGGGAAAACCTGACACATCACTGCCCCCTCTCAGTAGGTGCCTTTCTTTCAAAGGGCTGGCTGCAGGGCTTCCACAGGCTCAGAAGTAACTCGGGGTGGACAGGAAAGAAGCGGCTGGGCCGGCAACACGGGATGGCGTAGGGCGTCCAGGCGTCAGTTCAAGGAAGAAGGTGAGATGCTTTTGCCGGTGACCGCAAGCTGCTTTTCAGACGGCGCCTCCTTTCTAGGGCGCCTGGCCTCGCCTGCCAAAATCTACAGCAGGTGTTGTGCTGTAAGTTAGCCCCCTGCAGGTCACGGCTGCCGCTGTTGCAGTCAAGCCCACTACTACTGTAAAAGGAGTGAGCAAGAATGCTGCTGCCCAACGTGAGGAGGAGGAGGAGGAGGAGGAGGAGGAGGAGGAGGAGGCCAGGCTTCCACGGCACAAGAGAGAAAGCACCTAAAAAAAGAAGCAAATGCCCGCTTGAAAAAGAGAAGGGGAGAAAGCTAGAGGGGAGACTGACTGGGCCCTGCTGTTAGAAGGGAGGAAAAACAAAAGCCTACAGCACCTGGTATTCCCAGGCGGTCTCCCATCCAAGTACTAACCAGGCCCGACCCTGCATAGCTTCCGAGATCAGACGAGATCGGGCGTGTTCAGGGTGGTGTGGCCGTAGGCAGAGTTAGCCCTCTCTTGTACTGCTCTTCTACTCGGCAGTCTGTTTGACGGCTGCCCGGCGCAGGGCCTGCTTTCTGCTATCCTTTCTATTGGCTTTTCCTTCGCTTCACAGTCTGCAGCCGGGCAGAGCAAGCGCGCAGCCTCCTTCACAGCCAGCCCTCTAGCCTCATGACAGGCCCCTCTCCAACTCTCCTTCCTCTGCTGTTGCAATCAAATCCCCTACTAAAAGGAGTTAGCACCAATGCTGCAGGCCCCCATGAGAAGGAGGCCAGGCTTCCTCAGCACAAGAGAGAAAGCACCTTAAAAAAACAAAGCAAATGTGCAGTTGAAAAATAGAATGGGGAAAAGCCATAGAGGAGACTGACCCCTGCTGGTGGAAGGGAGGAAAAGCAAAAGCCTACAGCACCTGGTATTCCCAGGCGGTCTCCCATCCAAGTACTAACCAGGCCCGACCCTGCTTAGCTTCCGAGATCAGACGAGATCGGGCGTGTTCAGGGTGGTGTGGCCGTAGGCAGAGATCAGCCTCTCTTTTACTGCTCTTCTACTCTGCAGTCTGCCTGACGGCTGCTCAGCACAGAGCCTGCTTTCTGCTATCTATTCACTTTTCCTTCCCTTTACAGTCTGCAGCCGGCCACTCCCAGCAAGCGCAGCCTTCTGCACAGCCCCCTCTAGCCTCATGACAACCACCTGGCAAACTCTCCTGCCTGTCTTTGCTTCTTTTTTTTTTTTGCTTTTTTCAAAGCCTTACCACCAAAAGCCCCCTCACCTTCCTCACACTAGCTCCTAAGCTGCTTGGGCGCGCTCACTCACTCTATGCTTTAGTCACACAAGCTGCTTTGCAGGGGGAAGCTTTACAACGGACGGCCATCGATCGTCCCACACTGCTTTTAAGGCTCTGGCTTACACCCCTCGGGCTACAGGGCTCATCTGGATGGACCGATGCGGGGCCCACGCAGACCTCCGTCCCACTGGCCTTTTTCGGGGGGCATTGGGCTTCAAGCTCTGGCACGCCTTCATGCTGACCTCCAGAACGGAGCCCCCTCCAATGCTTGCTGGGCAGGGGAAGACGGCAAGACTTAAAGGAAGGCCGAAAAGGGTCTACAGCACTCGGTATTCCCGGGAGGTCTCCCGTCCCAGTACTGTCCGAGCCCAACCCTGCTTATCTTCCGAGATCAGACGAGATCGGGCGTGCCCAGGGTGGTATGGCCGGTAGACGTCAGCCACGCTGACTCCGTGGCCCAAGAAGGCCTCCTCCCTGCGCCTCGCAGACCCGCAGACTTAGGCACAGAGGGCTGGCCGAGTGGTAGTGCCAACCCCCCCTATCCCCACACCTTCCATAAGGCAAAGCAGCCCATGGCAGCAGGGATGTCACAGCGCGCGGACAGACGCGCTCCTTTCCTTTGCCGAGGAGTCTTCCCTAGCCTGGAGTTGGGCTAGGAGCTCTCAAGTCGTGGATCCCAGCACCGCACCACTCCGGCCCCACCGGGGAGGGTGGGGTCCTAAAGGCGGATGCAAGGGCCGGGTGCCGCCCTCACGCACCTCAGCTCTTGTCCACCCAGGGAAAACCTGACACATCACTGCCCCCTCTCAGTAGGTGCCTTTCTTTCAAAGGGCTGGCTGCAGGGCTTCCACAGGCTCAGAAGTAACTCGGGGTGGACAGGAAAGAAGCGGCCGGGCCGGCAACACGGAATGGCGTAGGGCGTCCAGGCGTCAGTTCAAGGAAGAAGGTGAGATGCTTTTGCCGGTGACCGCAAGCTGCTTTTCAGACGGCGCCTCCTTTCTAGGGCGCCTGGCCTCGCCTGCCAAAATCTACAGCAGGTGTTGTGCTGTAAGTTAGCCCCCTGCAGGTCACGGCTGCCGCTGTTGCAGTCAAGCCCACTACTACTGTAAAAGGAGTGAGCAAGAATGCTGCTGCCCAACGTGAGGAGGAGGAGGAGGAGGAGGAGGAGGAGGAGGCCAGGCTTCCACGGCACAAGAGAGAAAGCACCTAAAAAAAGAAGCAAATGCCCGCTTGAAAAAGAGAAGGGGAGAAAGCTAGAGGGGAGACTGACTGGGCCCTGCTGTTAGAAGGGAGGAAAAACAAAAGCCTACAGCACCTGGTATTCCCAGGCGGTCTCCCATCCAAGTACTAACCAGGCCCGACCCTGCATAGCTTCCGAGATCAGACGAGATCGGGCGTGTTCAGGGTGGTGTGGCCGTAGGCAGAGTTAGCCCTCTCTTGTACTGCTCTTCTACTCGGCAGTCTGTTTGACGGCTGCCCGGCGCAGGGCCTGCTTTCTGCTATCCTTTCTATTGGCTTTTCCTTCGCTTCACAGTCTGCAGCCGGGCAGAGAAAGCGCGCGCAGCCTCCTTCACAGCCAGCCCTCTAGCCTCATGACAGGCCCCTCTCCAACTCTCCTTCCTCTGCTGTTGCAGTCAAATCCCCTACTAAAAGGAGTTAGCACCAATGCTGCAGGCCCCCATGAGAAGGAGGCCAGGCTTCCTCAGCACAAGAGAGAAAGCACCTTAAAAAAACAAAGCAAATGTGCAGTTGAAAAATAGAATGGGGAAAAGCCATAGAGGAGACTGACCCCTGCTGGTGGAAGGGAGGAAAAGCAAAAGCCTACAGCACCTGGTATTCCCAGGCGGTCTCCCATCCAAGTACTAACCAGGCCCGACCCTGCTTAGCTTCCGAGATCAGACGAGATCGGGCGTGTTCAGGGTGGTGTGGCCGTAGGCAGAGATCAGCCTCTCTTTTACTGCTCTTCTACTCTGCAGTCTGCCTGACGGCTGCTCAGCACAGAGCCTGCTTTCTGCTATCTATTCACTTTTCCTTCCCTTTACAGTCTGCAGCCGGCCACTCCCAGCAAGCGCAGCCTTCTGCACAGCCCCCTCTAGCCTCATGACAACCACCTGGCAAACTCTCCTGCCTGTCTTTGCTTCTTTTTTTTTTTTTGCTTTTTTCAAAGCCTTACCACCAAAAGCCCCCTCACCTTCCTCACACTAGCTCCTAAGCTGCTTGGGCGCGCTCACTCACTCTATGCTTTAGTCACACAAGCTGCTTTGCAGGGGGAAGCTTTACAACGGACGGCCATCGATCGTCCCACACTGCTTTTAAGGCTCTGGCTTACACCCCTCGGGCTACAGGGCTCATCTGGATGGACCGATGCGGGGCCCACGCAGACCTCCGTCCACTGGCCTTTTTCGGGGGGCATTGGGCTTCAAGCTCTGGCACGCCTTCATGCTGACCTCCAGAACGGAGCCCCCTCCAATGCTTGCTGGGCAGGGGAAGACGGCAAGACTTAAAGGAAGGCCGAAAAGGGTCTACAGCACTCGGTATTCCCGGGAGGTCTCCCGTCCCAGTACTGTCCGAGCCCAACCCTGCTTAGCTTCCGAGATCAGACGAGATCGGGCGTGCCCAGGGTGGTATGGCCGGTAGACGTCAGCCACGCTGACTCCGTGGCCCAAGAAGGCCTCCTCCCTGCGCCTCGCAGACCCGCAGACTTAGGCACAGAGGGCTGGCCGAGTGGTAGCGCCAACCCCCCCTATCCCCACACCTTCCATAAGGCAAAGCAGCCCATGGCAGCAGGGATGTCACAGCGCGCGGACAGACGCGCTCCTTTCCTTTGCCGAGGAGTCTTCCCTAGCCTGGAGTTGGGCTAGGAGCTCTCAAGTCGTGGATCCCAGCACCGCACCACTCCGGCCCCACCGGGGAGGGTGGGGTCCTAAAGGCGGATGCAAGGGCCGGGTGCCGCCCTCACGCACCTCAGCTCTTGTCCACCCAGGGAAAACCTGACACATCACTGCCCCCCTCTCAGTAGGTGCCTTTCTTTCAAAGGGCTGGCTGCAGGGCTTCCACAGGCTCAGAAGTAACTCGGGGTGGACAGGAAAGAAGCGGCCGGGCCGGCAACACGGGATGGCGTAGGGCGTCCAGGCGTCAGTTCAAGGAAGAAGGTGAGATGCTTTTGCCGGTGACCGCAAGCTGCTTTTCAGACGGCGCCTCCTTTCTAGGGCGCCTGGCCTCGCCTGCCAAAATCTACAGCAGGTGTTGTGCTGTAAGTTAGCCCCCTGCAGGTCACGGCTGCCGCTGTTGCAGTCAAGCCCACTACTACTGTAAAAGGAGTGAGCAAGAATGCTGCTGCCCAACGTGAGGAGGAGGAGGAGGAGGAGGAGGAGGAGGAGGCCAGGCTTCCACGGCACAAGAGAGAAAGCACCTAAAAAAAGAAGCAAATGCCCGCTTGAAAAAGAGAAGGGGAGAAAGCTAGAGGGGAGACTGACTGGGCCCTGCTGTTAGAAGGGAGGAAAAACAAAAGCCTACAGCACCTGGTATTCCCAGGCGGTCTCCCATCCAAGTACTAACCAGGCCCGACCCTGCATAGCTTCCGAGATCAGACGAGATCGGGCGTGTTCAGGGTGGTGTGGCCGTAGGCAGAGTTAGCCCTCTCTTGTACTGCTCTTCTACTCGGCAGTCTGTTTGACGGCTGCCCGGCGCAGGGCCTGCTTTCTGCTATCCTTTCTATTGGCTTTTCCTTCGCTTCACAGTCTGCAGCCGGGCAGAGCAAGCGCGCGCAGCCTCCTTCACAGCCAGCCCTCTAGCCTCATGACAGGCCCCTCTCCAACTCTCCTTCCTCTGCTGTTGCAAGTCAAATCCCCTACTAAAAGGAGTTAGCATCAATGCTGCAGGCCCCCATGAGAAGGAGGCCAGGCTTCCTCAGCACAAGAGAGAAAGCACCTTCAAAAAAACAAAGCAAATGTGCAGTTGAAAAATAGAATGGGGAAAAGCCATAGAGGAGACTGACCCCTGCTGGTGGAAGGGAGGAAAAGCAAAAGCCTACAGCACCTGGTATTCCCAGGCGGTCTCCCATCCAAGTACTAACCAGGCCCGACCCTGCTTAGCTTCCGAGATCAGACGAGATCGGGCGTGTTCAGGGTGGTGTGGCCGTAGGCAGAGATCAGCCTCTCTTTTACTGCTCTTCTACTCTGCAGTCTGCCTGACGGCTGCTCAGCACAGAGCCTGCTTTCTGCTATCTATTCACTTTTCCTTCCCTTTACAGTCTGCAGCCGGCCACTCCCAGCAAGCGCAGCCTTCTGCACAGCCCCCTCTAGCCTCATGACAACCACCTGGCAAACTCTCCTGCCTGTCTTTGCTTCTTTTTTTTTTTTGCTTTTTTCAAAGCCTTACCACCAAAAGCCCCCTCACCTTCCTCACACTAGCTCCTAAGCTGCTTGGGCGCGCTCACTCACTCTATGCTTTAGTCACACAAGCTGCTTTAGCAGGAGGAAGCTTTACAACGGACGGCCATCGATCGTCCCACACTGCTTTTAAGGCTCTGGCTTACACCCCTCGGGCTACAGGGCTCATCTGGATGGACCGATGCGGGGCCCACGCAGACCTCCGTCCCACTGGCCTTTTTCGGGGGGCATTGGGCTTCAAGCTCTGGCACGCCTTCATGCTGACCTCCAGAACGGAGCCCCCTCCAATGCTTGCTGGGCAGGGGAAGACGGCAAGACTTAAAGGAAGGCCGAAAAGGGTCTACAGCACTCGGTATTCCCGGGAGGTCTCCCGTCCCAGTACTGTCCGAGCCCAACCCTGCTTAGCTTCCGAGATCAGACGAGATCGGGCGTGCCCAGGGTGGTATGGCCGGTAGACGTCAGCCACGCTGACTCCGTGGCCCAAGAAGGCCTCCTCCCTGCGCCTCGCAGACCCGCAGACTTAGGCACAGAGGGCTGGCCGAGTGGTAGCGCCAACCCCCCCTATCCCCACACCTTCCATAAGGCAAAGCAGCCCATGGCAGCAGGGATGTCACAGCGCGCGGACAGACGCGCTCCTTTCCTTTGCCGAGGAGTCTTCCCTAGCCTGGAGTTGGGCTAGGAGCTCTCAAGTCGTGGATCCCAGCACCGCACCACTCCGGCCCCACCGGGGAGGGTGGGGTCCTAAAGGCGGATGCAAGGGCCGGGTGCCGCCCTCACGCACCTCAGCTCTTGTCCACCCAGGGAAAACCTGACACATCACTGCCCCCTCTCAGTAGGTGCCTTTCTTTCAAAGGGCTGGCTGCAGGGCTTCCACAGGCTCAGAAGTAACTCGGGGTGGACAGGAAAGAAGCGGCCCGGGCCGGCAACACGGGATGGCGTAGGGCGTCCAGGCGTCAGTTCAAGGAAGAAGGTGAGATGCTTTTGCCGGTGACCGCAAGCTGCTTTTCAGACGGCGCCTCCTTTCTAGGGCGCCTGGCCTCGCCTGCCAAAATCTACAGCAGGTGTTGTGCTGTAAGTTAGCCCCCTGCAGGTCACGGCTGCCGCTGTTGCAGTCAAGCCCACTACTACTGTAAAAGGAGTGAGCAAGAATGCTGCTGCCCAACGTGAGGAGGAGGAGGAGGAGTAGGCCAGGCTTCCACGGCACAAGAGAGAAAGCACCTAAAAAAAGAAGCAAATGCCCGCTTGAAAAAGAGAAGGGGAGAAAGCTAGAGGGGAGACTGACTGGGCCCTGCTGTTAGAAGGGAGGAAAAACAAAAGCCTACAGCACCTGGTATTCCCAGGCGGTCTCCCATCCAAGTACTAACCAGGCCCGACCCTGCATAGCTTCCGAGATCAGACGAGATCGGGCGTGTTCAGGGTGGTGTGGCCGTAGGCAGAGTTAGCCCTCTCTTGTACTGCTCTTCTACTCGGCAGTCTGTTTGACGGCTGCCCGGCGCAGGGCCTGCTTTCTGCTATCCTTTCTATTGGCTTTTCCTTCGCTTCACAGTCTGCAGCCGGGCAGAGCAAGCGCGCAGCCTCCTTCACAGCCAGCCCTCTAGCCTCATGACAGGCCCCTCTCCAACTCTCCTTCCTCTGCTGTTGCAATCAAATCCCCTACTAAAAGGAGTTAGCACCAATGCTGCAGGCCCCCATGAGAAGGAGGCCAGGCTTCCTCAGCACAAGAGAGAAAGCACCTTAAAAAAACAAAGCAAATGTGCAGTTGAAAAATAGAATGGGGAAAAGCCATAGAGGAGACTGACCCCTGCTGGTGGAAGGGAGGAAAAGCAAAAGCCTACAGCACCTGGTATTCCCAGGCGGTCTCCCATCCAAGTACTAACCAGGCCCGACCCTGCTTAGCTTCCGAGATCAGACGAGATCGGGCGTGTTCAGGGTGGTGTGGCCGTAGGCAGAGATCAGCCTCTCTTTTACTGCTCTTCTACTCTGCAGTCTGCCTGACGGCTGCTCAGCACAGAGCCTGCTTTCTGCTATCTATTCACTTTTCCTTCCCTTTACAGTCTGCAGCCGGCCACTCCCAGCAAGCGCAGCCTTCTGCACAGCCCCCTCTAGCCTCATGACAACCACCTGGCAAACTCTCCTGCCTGTCTTTGCTTCTTTTTTTTTTTTGCTTTTTTCAAAGCCTTACCACCAAAAGCCCCCTCACCTTCCTCACACTAGCTCCTAAGCTGCTTGGGCGCGCTCACTCACTCTATGCTTTAGTCACACAAGCTGCTTTGCAGGAGGAAGCTTTACAACGGACGGCCATCGATCGTCCCACACTGCTTTTAAGGCTCTGGCTTACACCCCTCGGGCTACAGGGCTCATCTGGATGGACCGATGCGGGGCCCACGCAGACCTCCGTCCCACTGGCCTTTTTCGGGGGGCATTGGGCTTCAAGCTCTGGCACGCCTTCATGCTGACCTCCAGAACGGAGCCCCCTCCAATGCTTGCTGGGCAGGGGAAGACGGCAAGACTTAAAGGAAGGCCGAAAAGGGTCTACAGCACTCGGTATTCCCGGGAGGTCTCCCGTCCCAGTACTGTCCGAGCCCAACCCTGCTTAGCTTCCGAGATCAGACGAGATCGGGCGTGCCCAGGGTGGTATGGCCGGTAGACGTCAGCCACGCTGACTCCGTGGCCCAAGAAGGCCTCCTCCCTGCGCCTCGCAGACCCGCAGACTTAGGCACAGAGGGCTGGCCGAGTGGTAGCGCCAACCCCCCCTATCCCCACACCTTCCATAAGGCAAAGCAGCCCATGGCAGCAGGGATGTCACAGCGCGCGGACAGACGCGCTCCTTTCCTTTGCCGAGGAGTCTTCCCTAGCCTGGAGTTGGGCTAGGAGCTCTCAAGTCGTGGATCCCAGCACCGCACCACTCCGGCCCCACCGGGGAGGGTGGGGTCCTAAAGGCGGATGCAAGGGCCGGGTGCCGCCCTCACGCACCTCAGCTCTTGTCCACCCAGGGAAAACCTGACACATCACTGCCCCCTCTCAGTAGGTGCCTTTCTTTCAAAGGGCTGGCTGCAGGGCTTCCACAGGCTCAGAAGTAACTCGGGGTGGACAGGAAAGAAGCGGCCGGGCCGGCAACACGGGATGGCGTAGGGCGTCCAGGCGTCAGTTCAAGGAAGAAGGTGAGATGCTTTTGCCGGTGACCGCAAGCTGCTTTTCAGACGGCGCCTCCTTTCTAGGGCGCCTGGCCTCGCCTGCCAAAATCTACAGCAGGTGTTGTGCTGTAAGTTAGCCCCCTGCAGGTCACGGCTGCCGCTGTTGCAGTCAAGCCCACTACTACTGTAAAAGGAGTGAGCAAGAATGCTGCTGCCCAACGTGAGGAGGAGGAGGAGGAGGAGGAGGAGGAGGAGGCCAGGCTTCCACGGCACAAGAGAGAAAGCACCTAAAAAAAGAAGCAAATGCCCGCTTGAAAAAGAGAAGGGGAGAAAGCTAGAGGGGAGACTGACTGGGCCCTGCTGTTAGAAGGGAGGAAAAACAAAAGCCTACAGCACCTGGTATTCCCAGGCAGTCTCCCATCCAAGTACTAACCAGGCCCGACCCTGCATAGCTTCCGAGATCAGACGAGATCGGGCGTGTTCAGGGTGGTGTGGCCGTAGGCAGAGTTAGCCCTCTCTTGTACTGCTCTTCTACTCGGCAGTCTGTTTGACGGCTGCCCGGCGCAGGGCCTGCTTTCTGCTATCCTTTCTATTGGCTTTTCCTTCGCTTCACAGTCTGCAGCCGGGCAGAGCAAGCGCGCGCAGCCTCCTTCACAGCCAGCCCTCTAGCCTCATGACAGGCCCCTCTCCAACTCTCCTTCCTCTGCTGTTGCAGTCAAATCCCCTACTAAAAGGAGTTAGCACCAATGCTGCAGGCCCCCATGAGAAGGAGGCCAGGCTTCCTCAGCACAAGAGAGAAAGCACCTTAAAAAAACAAAGCAAATGTGCAGTTGAAAAATAGAATGGGGAAAAGCCATAGAGGAGACTGACCCCTGCTGGTGGAAGGGAGGAAAAGCAAAAGCCTACAGCACCTGGTATTCCCAGGCGGTCTCCCATCCAAGTACTAACCAGGCCCGACCCTGCTTAGCTTCCGAGATCAGACAAGATCGGGCGTGTTCAGGGTGGTGTGGCCGTAGGCAGAGATCAGCCTCTCTTTTACTGCTCTTCTACTCTGCAGTCTGCCTGACGGCTGCTCAGCACAGAGCCTGCTTTCTGCTATCTATTCACTTTTCCTTCCCTTTACAGTCTGCAGCCGGCCACTCCCAGCAAGCGCAGCCTTCTGCACAGCCCCCTCTAGCCTCATGACAACCACCTGGCAAACTCTCCTGCCTGTCTTTGCTTCTTTTTTTTTTTTGCTTTTTTCAAAGCCTTACCACCAAAAGCCCCCTCACCTTCCTCACACTAGCTCCTAAGCTGCTTGGGCGCGCTCACTCACTCTATGCTTTAGTCACACAAGCTGCTTTGCAGGGGAAGCTTTACAACGGACGGCCATCGATCGTCCCACACTGCTTTTAAGGCTCTGGCTTACACCCCTCGGCTACAGGGCTCATCTGGATGGACCGATGCGGGGCCCACGCAGACCTCCGTCCCACTGGCCTTTTTCGGGGGGCATTGGGCTTCAAGCTCTGGCACGCCTTCATGCTGACCTCCAGAACGGAGCCCCCTCCAATGCTTAGCTGGGCAGGGGAAGACGGCAAGACTTAAAGGAAGGCCGAAAAGGGGTCTACAGCACTCGGTATTCCCGGGAGGTCTCCCGTCCCAGTACTGTCCGAGCCCAACCCTGCTTAGCTTCCGAGATCAGACGAGATCGGGCGTGCCCAGGGTGGTATGGCCGGTAGACGTCAGCCACGCTGACTCCGTGGCCCAAGAAGGCCTCCTCCCTGCGCCTCGCAGACCCGCAGACTTAGGCACAGAGGGCTGGCCGAGTGGTAGCGCCAACCCCCCCTATCCCCACACCTTCCATAAGGCAAAGCAGCCCATGGCAGCAGGGATGTCACAGCGCGCGGACAGACGCGCTCCTTTCCTTTGCCGAGGAGTCTTCCCTAGCCTGGAGTTGGGCTAGGAGCTCTCAAGTCGTGGATCCCAGCACCGCACCACTCCGGCCCCACCGGGGAGGGTGGGGTCCTAAAGGCGGATGCAAGGGCCGGGTGCCGCCCTCACGCACCTCAGCTCTTGTCCACCCAGGGAAAACCTGACACATCACTGCCCCCTCTCAGTAGGTGCCTTTCTTTCAAAGGGCTGGCTGCAGGGCTTCCACAGGCTCAGAAGTAACTCGGGGTGGACAGGAAAGAAGCGGCCGGGCCGGCAACACGGGATGGCGTAGGGCGTCCAGGCGTCAGTTCAAGGAAGAAGGTGAGATGCTTTTGCCGGTGACCGCAAGCTGCTTTTCAGACGGCGCCTCCTTTCTAGGGCGCCTGGCCTCGCCTGCCAAAATCTACAGCAGGTGTTGTGCTGTAAGTTAGCCCCCTGCAGGTCACGGCTGCCGCTGTTGCAGTCAAGCCCACTACTACTGTAAAAGGAGTGAGCAAGAATGCTGCTGCCCAACGTGAGGAGGAGGAGGAGGAGGAGGAGGCCAGGCTTCCACGGCACAAGAGAGAAAGCACCTAAAAAAAGAAGCAAATGCCCGCTTGAAAAAGAGAAGGGGAGAAAGCTAGAGGGGAGACTGACTGGGCCCTGCTGTTAGAAGGGAGGAAAAACAAAAGCCTACAGCACCTGGTATTCCCAGGCGGTCTCCCATCCAAGTACTAACCAGGCCCGACCCTGCATAGCTTCCGAGATCAGACGAGATCGGGCGTGTTCAGGGTGGTGTGGCCGTAGCAGAGTTAGCCCTCTCTTGTACTGCTCTTCTACTCGGCAGTCTGTTTGACGGCTGCCCGGCGCAGGGCCTGCTTTCTGCTATCCTTTCTATTGGCTTTTCCTTCGCTTCACAGTCTGCAGCCGGGCAGAGCAAGCGCGCGCAGCCTCCTTCACAGCCAGCCCTCTAGCCTCATGACAGGCCCCTCTCCAACTCTCCTTCCTCTGCTGTTGCAAGTCAAATCCCCTACTAAAAGGAGTTAGCACCAATGCTGCAGGCCCCCATGAGAAGGAGGCCAGGCTTCCTCAGCACAAGAGAGAAAGCACCTTAAAAAAACAAAGCAAATGTGCAGTTGAAAAATAGAATGGGGAAAAGCCATAGAGGAGACTGACCCCTGCTGGTGGAAGGGAGGAAAAGCAAAAGCTTACAGCACCTGGTATTCCCAGGCGGTCTCCCATCCAAGTACTAACCAGGCCCGACCCTGCTTAGCTTCCGAGATCAGACGAGATCGGGCGTGTTCAGGGTGGTGTGGCCGTAGGCAGAGATCAACCTCTCTTTTACTGCTCTTCTACTCTGCAGTCTGCCTGACGGCTGCTCAGCACAGAGCCTGCTTTCTGCTATCTATTCACTTTTCCTTCCCTTTACAGTCTGCAGCCGGCCACTCCCAGCAAGCGCAGCCTTCTGCACAGCCCCCTCTAGCCTCATGACAACCACCTGGCAAACTCTCCTGCCTGTCTTTGCTTCTTTTTTTTTTTTTGCTTTTTTCAAAGCCTTACCACCAAAAGCCCCCTCACCTTCCTCACACTAGCTCCTAAGCTGCTTGGGCGCGCTCACTCACTCTATGCTTTAGTCACACAAGCTGCTTTGCAGGGGGAAGCTTTACAACGGACGGCCATCGATCGTCCCACACTGCTTTTAAGGCTCTGGCTTACACCCCTCGGGCTACAGGGCTCATCTGGATGGACCGATGCGGGGCCCACGCAGACCTCCGTCCCACTGGCCTTTTTCGGGGGGCATTGGGCTTCAAGCTCTGGCACGCCTTCATGCTGACCTCCAGAACGGAGCCCCCTCCAATGCTTGCTGGGCAGGGGAAGACGGCAAGACTTAAAGGAAGGCCGAAAAGGGTCTACAGCACTCGGTATTCCCGGGAGGTCTCCCGTCCCAGTACTGTCCGAGCCCAACCCTGCTTAGCTTCCGAGATCAGACGAGATCGGGCGTGCCCAGGGTGGTATGGCCGGTAGACGTCAGCCACGCTGACTCCGTGGCCCAAGAAGGCCTCCTCCCTGCGCCTCGCAGACCCGCAGACTTAGGCACAGAGGGCTGGCCGAGTGGTAGCGCCAACCCCCCCCTATCCCCACACCTTCCATAAGGCAAAGCAGCCCATGGCAGCAGGGATGTCACAGCGCGCGGACAGACGCGCTCCTTTCCTTTGCCGAGGAGTCTTCCCTAGCCTGGAGTTGGGCTAGGAGCTCTCAAGTCGTGGATCCCAGCACCGCACCACTCCGGCCCCACCGGGGAGGGTGGGGTCCTAAAGGCGGATGCAAGGGCCGGGTGCCGCCCTCACGCACCTCAGCTCTTGTCCACCCAGGGAAAACCTGACACATCACTGCCCCCTCTCAGTAGGTGCCTTTCTTTCAAAGGGCTGGCTGCAGGGCTTCCACAGGCTCAGAAGTAACTCGGGGTGGACAGGAAAGAAGCGGCCGGGCCGGCAACACGGGATGGCGTAGGGCGTCCAGGCGTCAGTTCAAGGAAGAAGGTGAGATGCTTTTGCCGGTGACCGCAAGCTGCTTTTCAGACGGCGCCTCCTTTCTAGGGCGCCTGGCCTCGCCTGCCAAAATCTACAGCAGGTGTTGTGCTGTAAGTTAGCCCCCTGCAGGTCACGGCTGCCGCTGTTGCAGTCAAGCCCACTACTACTGTAAAAGGAGTGAGCAAGAATGCTGCTGCCCAACGTGAGGAGGAGGAGGAGGAGGAGGAGGAGTAGGCCAGGCTTCCACGGCACAAGAGAGAAAGCACCTAAAAAAGAAGCAAATGCCCGCTTGAAAAAGAGAAGGGGAGAAAGCTAGAGGGGAGACTGACTGGGCCCTGCTGTTAGAAGGGAGGAAAAACAAAAGCCTACAGCACCTGGTATTCCCAGGCGGTCTCCCATCCAAGTACTAACCAGGCCCGAACCCTGCATAGCTTCCGAGATCAGACGAGATCGGGCGTGTTCAGGGTGGTGTGGCCGTAGGCAGAGTTAGCCCTCTCTTGTACTGCTCTTCTACTCGGCAGTCTGTTTGACGGCTGCCCGGCGCAGGGCCTGCTTTCTGCTATCCTTCTATTGGCTTTTCCTTCGCTTCACAGTCTGCAGCCGGGCAGAGCAAGCGCGCGCAGCCTCCTTCACAGCCAGCCCTCTAGCCTCATGACAGGCCCCTCTCCAACTCTCCTTCCTCTGCTGTTGCAATCAAATCCCCTACTAAAAGGAGTTAGCACCAATGCTGCAGGCCCCCATGAGAAGGAGGCCAGGCTTCCTCAGCACAAGAGAGAAAGCACCTTAAAAAAACAAAGCAAATGTGCAGTTGAAAAATAGAATGGGGAAAAGCCATAGAGGAGACTGACCCCTGCTGGTGGAAGGGAGGAAAAGCAAAAGCCTACAGCACCTGGTATTCCCAGGCGGTCTCCCATCCAAGTACTAACCAGGCCCGACCCTGCTTAGCTTCCGAGATCAGACGAGATCGGGCGGGTTCAGGGTGGTATGGCCGTAGGCAGAGATCAGCCTCTCTTTTACTGCTCTTCTACTCTGCAGTCTGCCTGACGGCTGCTCAGCACAGAGCCTGCTTTCTGCTATCTATTCACTTTTCCTTCCCTTTACAGTCCTGCAGCCGGCCACTCCCAGCAAGCGCAGCCTTCTGCACAGCCCCCTCTAGCCTCATGACAACCACCACTGGCAAACTCTCCTGCCTGTCTTTGCTTCTGTTTTTTTTTTTGCTTTTTTCAAAGCCTTACCACCAAAAGCCCCCTCACCTTCCTCACACTAGCTCCTAAGCTGCTTGGCGCACTCACTCACTCTATGCTTTAGTCACACAAGCTGCTTTGCAGGGGGAAGCTTTACACGGACCGGCCATCGATCGTCCCACACTGCTTTTAAGGCTCTGGCTTACACCCCTCGGGCTACAGGGCTCATCTGGATGGACCGATGCGGGGCCCACTGGCCTTTTTCGGGGGGCATTGGGCTTCAAGCTCTGGCACGCCTTCATGCTGACCTCCAGAACGGAGCCCCTCCAATGCTTGCTGGGCAGGGGAAGACGGCAAGACTTAAAGGAAGGCCGAAAAGGGTCTACAGCACTCGGTATTCCCGGGAGGTCTCCCGTCCCAGTACTGTCCGAGCCCAACCCTGCTTAGCTTCCGAGATCAGACGAGATCGGGCGTGCCCAGGGTGGTATGGCTGGTAGACGTCAGCCACGCTGACTCCGTGGCCCAAGAAGGCCTCCTCCCTGCGCCTCGCAGACCCGCAGACTTAGGCACAGAGGGCTGGCCGAGTGGTAGCGCCAACCCCCCCTATCCCCACACCTTCCATAAGGCAAAGCAGCCCATGGCAGCAGGGATGTCACAGCGCGCGGACAGAACGCGCTCCTTTCCTTTGCCGAGGAGTCTTCCCTAGCCTGGAGTTGGGCTAGGAGCTCTCAAGTCGTGGATCCCAGCACCGCACCACTCCGGCCCCACCGGGAGGGTGGGGTCCTAAAGGCTGGATGCAAGTGGCCGGGTGCCGCCCTCACGCACCTCAGCTCTTGTCCACCAGGGAAAACCTGACACATCACTGCCCCCTCTCAGTAGGTGCCTTTCTTTCAAAGGGCTGGCTGCAGGGCTTCCACAGGCTCAGAAGTAACTCGGGGTGGACAGGAAAGAAGCGGCCGGGGCCGGCAACACGGGATGGCCTAGGGCGTCCAGGGCGTCAGTTCAAGGAAGAAGGTGAGATGCTTTTGCCGGTGACCGCAAGCTGCTTTTCAGACGGCGCCCTCCTTTCTAGGGCGCCTGGCCTCGCCTGCCAAAATCTACAGCAGGTGTTGTGCTGTAAGTTAGCCCCCTGCAGGTCACGGCTGCCGCTGTTGCAGTCAAGCCCACTACTACTGTAAAAGGAGTGAGCAAGAATGCTGCTGCCCAACGTGAGGAGGAGGAGGAGGAGGAGGAGGAGGCCAGGCTTCCACGGCACAAGAGAGAAAGCACCTAAAAAAAGAAGCAAATGCCCGCTTGAAAAAGAGAAGGGGAGAAAGCTAGAGGGGAGACTGACTGGGCCCTGCTGTTAGAAGGGAGGAAAAACAAAAGCCTACAGCACCTGGTATTCCCAGGCGGTCTCCCATCCAAGTACTAACACGCCCGACCCTGCATAGCTTCCGAGATCAGACGAGATCGGGCGTGTTCAGGGTGGTGTGGCCGTAGGGAGAGTTAGCCCTCTATTGTACTGCTCTTCTACTCTGCAGTCTGCCTGACGGCTGCTCAGCACAGAGCCGGCTTCTGCTATCTATTCACTTTTCCTTCCCTTTACAGTCTGCAGCCGGCCACTCCCAGCAAGCGCAGCCTTCTGCACAGCCCCCTCTAGCCTCATGACAACCACCTGGCAAACTCTCCTGCCTGTCTTTGCTTCTTTTTTTTTTGCTTTTTTTCAAAGCCTTACCACCAAAGCCCCCTCACCTTCCTCACACTAGCTCCTAAGCTGCTTGGGCGCGCTCACTCACTCTATGCTTTAGTCACACAAGCTGCTTTGCAGGGGGAAGCTTTACAATGGACGGCCATCGATCGTCCCACACTGCTTTTAAGGCTCTGCTTACACCCCTCGGGCTACAGGGCTCATCTGGATGGACCGATGCGGGGCCCACGCAGACCTCCGTCCCACTGGCCTTTTTTGGGGGGCATGGGCTTCATGCTGACCTCCAGAACGGAGCCCCCTCCAATGCTTGCTGGGCAGGGGAAGACGGCAAGACTTAAAGGAAGGCTGAAAAGGGTCTACAGCACTCGGTATTCCCGGGAGGTCTCCCGTCTCAGTACTGTCCGAGCCCACCCTGCTTAGCTTCCGAGATCAGACGAGATCGGGCGTGCCCAAGGGTGGTATATGGCTGGTAGACGTCAGCCACGCTGACTCCGTGGCCCCAAGAAGGCCTCCTCCCTGCGCCTCGCAGACCCACAGACTTAGGCACAGAGGGCTGGCCGGGTGGTTGCGCCAACCCCCCCCTATCCCCACACCTTCCATAAGGCAAAGCAGCCCATGGCAGCAGGGATGTCACAGCGCGCGGACAGACACGCTCCTTTCCTTTGTCGAGGAGTCTTTCCTAGCCTGGAGTTGAGCTAGGAGCTCTCAAGTCGTGGATCCCAGCACCGCACCACTCCGGCCCCACCGGGGAGGGTGGGGTCCTAAAGCCGGATGCAAGGGCCGGGTGCCGCCCTCACGCACCTCAGCTCTTGTCCACCCAGGGAAAACCTGACACATCACTGCCCCCTCTCAGTAGATGCCTTTCTTTCAAAGGGCTGGCTGCAGGCTTCCACAGGCTCAGAAGTAACTCGGGTGTACAAGAAAGAACCGGCCGGGCCGTCAACACGGGATGGCGTAGGGCGTCCAGGCATCAGTTCAAGGAAGAAGGTGAGATGCTTTTGCCGGTGACCGCAAGCTGCTTTTCAGATGGCACCTCCTTTCTAGGGCGCCTGGCCTCGCCTGCCAAAATCTACAGCAGGTGTTGTGCTGTAAGTTAGCCCCCTGCAGGTCACAGCTGCCGCTGTTGCAGTCAAGCCCACTACTACTGTAAAAGAAGTGAGCAAGAATGCTGCTGCCAACGTGAGGAGGAAGAGGAGGCCAGGCTTCCACGGCACAAGAGAGAAAGCACCTAAAAAAAGAAGCAAATGCCCGCTAGAAAAAGAGAAGGGGGGAAAGCTAGAGGGAGACTGACTGGGCCCTGCTGTTAGAAGGGAGGAAAAACAAAGCCTACAGCACCTGGTATTCCCAGGCGGTCTCCCACCCAAGTACTAAGCAGGCCCAACCCTGTTTAGCTTCCAAGATCAGACGTTCCCAGGGTGGTATGGCCAGTAGACACCAGCCATGCTGACTCTGTGGCCCAGGAAGCCTCCTCCCTGCGCCTCCCAGGCCCGCAGACTCGAGTACGGAGGGCTGGCCGGGTGGTAGCACCAACCCCACCCCCCGGCCTTAAGCAAAGCAGCCCATGGCAGCAGGGATGCCACAACGAGCAGACAGACGAGCTCCTTTCATTTGCCGAGGAGTCTTCCTGACCCTGGAGCTGCAGAGTAGGGCTAGGAACTCTCATGCCGTGGATCCCAGCACCGCACCACTCTGGCCCCACCATCGCGGTCCTAAGAGAAGGGGAAAAAACTACAGGGACACTGATTGGGCCCTGCTGGTCGAGAGGGAGGGGAATAAAAAGCCTACAGCACCTGGTATTACCAGGCAGTATCCCATCCAAGTACTAACCAGCCCAACCCTGCTTGGCTTCCGAGATTTGTGGGTGACCGCAAGGTGCTTTTCAAACAGTGCCTTCTTTCTAGGGCACATCGCCTGTAAATATCTTCAGCAGGTGTTGTGCTTTAAGTTATCCCCCTGAATGGGAATAACCTCCTATTGGTGGAGACAGTGTTGGAGAAAAGAGAGGGAAGAAGTGAAGTTTGTAGTTTGTGTGTGAGGTTCGTGCACCAGTGGTTGGATAACAGTGAACAGAAGTAAAATGTAGTTAACCCTTAGACCTTCAGCTGTGCTTTTACAAACAGATAGGGGAGAGTGAGACACCAAGTGGTGATGGTGCGAAAAGGCACCCATCATCCCAGAGTTTCCTTTCAAGAGGTAGCATGAAAATTAGGGGCAGACTTGTGTTGGACACTACAACTTGCTTGTCTTTTATTTTTATTTTCAAGGACCACAACCCCTCTCTCTGTCCTCTACCTCCTCACATTAACACCAGCTCTTGGGCTGTCTTTTCTCACTGACTTGCTCACTCTATGCTTTAGTTACACATGCTGCTTTGCCTTGTAGAGGAAGGCATTACTTCTGATGGCCCTCATCTAGCTGGATTGTGAGCTGGGGGCATGCGGATTTCAGCTCTGGGATGCTTCATGTCAGGATTGTGCAGTAACCTGGTGTGCTCTGGGCCTGTTTTTATTTCTATGTGCCACACCCCGCTTGCTTCTCAGCTTCCTGGCAATGCGGGAGTTTAAACTGATTACTGGGAGACTTGATTTATCCAGCTGAGTATGTCTTTAGACTGACTGGTTTCTCTGCCTATCTGAAACCTGGAAGATCTAAACGCCGGTCCAATGGGGATCCAGACCAAGCTCTGGTTCAGCATAAAAGAGCTAATGGTACTTTTACACGGAGCGATAATTCGCCCGATCGCACGATTAACGATTTTGAATGAACAAGTTTTTTTTATAATGATCAGCGTTTAGATGGAATGATACATCGTACGGAAAATTCGCTATGCGATTGTTTTGCGATCGTTTAATCCTATCTCACACATAGGTGAAATCGTTGAAAGACTATTTACATTGAACGATCTGCGAATTTTTTGCGAGCGATCAACGATGATTTGAGAACATGTTGAAAGATCAAATGAACGATTTATCGCTTGTCGTTTGATCGTTCGCTGCGTTTACACGTACGATTATCGTTCGAATTCGATCGTTATCGTGCAAATTCGAACAATAAATCGTTCCGTGTAAAAGGACCATAAGGCAGTCTCTCAGCACTGGCTATTAGGTTTCATACCCTGGTCCACTCCTCCCCGTCTATTTCCTGTCCTAACTCCCTCTGCTTGCTCGACCTTGGTACCTGACCTCTGCTTGACTTTTTGACTATTCGGTTGTAACCTGATTTTGTACTATGCTGCCCGTTTGGTTCTGACCTTGTTTGTTTGACTATCCGCTATTGTGTTTGTTTGTCTGTCTTGTTCTCTGTGCACTTCAAGCTTACAACCAGAATGGTGCCTTTCCATGCTAGCTTGGTAGGGGAAGGCCACAAGAAACACTAAAAACTATCTACAGCACCTTGTATCCTTGGGAAGTCTTTCATTGTAGTACTGTCCGAGCCTGACTCAGCACAGCTTGTGTTATTAGATGACAAGGTTTAAGAGTCTCTAACTGCTCAGTTTAACAAGAAATAAAATATACAATTTAGCATTTTATTGTTTTAGAAAGTTCAAATGATTCCCAAAAATACAAACAAAATGACCCGATTTCATCTGTCTCTCTGTGTATATAGGTATATTATGACAAGGCCAATAAACAGGTGCCTGATTTAGTTACATGCCAGCTATCTTGGTTACAAGCTTATAAGCAAAGTAGTAAAATTTAAGGTTAAGGGTGCATTGGAGTAAAGTTTATATGCTCACTATATTTTACAAGGAAAAACCTCATGTAAAAGCCATATTACATGGAAAAAAAAAACATTCTAATGTTTGTACAGTGTTTTATTTTATGTTTCTTATTTAGTATCTGCTTAAGAAATTTACAGAATGTTAAGAGATTTTGTACTATGACAACTTTCATATGGCATCTTGTCAATAGTCATACATATTTTTAAAGCCAAACTTCAAGCCAGTCTAAAATCTTTCCATGATACTTTGTTTCATTTACTTTTGCTCTCGGATTTGACTTAAAATCGCTGATACAAAATACTAATTTAGGCTACATTCAGACGTTCGATAGTTTTCCAGGACCGCATATAATGCCTGCAATTATCTGCAATCTTCGTCCGCAGAAAAAAAAACTCCCGTAAAGAATTCATATTGCATCCATAATCAATATTTTTGCGGATCAGCAAAAAGGGCCATGTGATAGTTAAAAAAGTGGGAATGGTTTAAAATGATTACTCATGCGTATTTTGTATGGATTTGCAAAGGTTACGGATGTTTCTTCTGTAAAAATCATGGATCCACAAGATTACTGATGCTCCCATAGACCTCTATGGGACAATATGTTCTGTAATTTCGGTCCGTACTAAAGCTTGTCTGTAATTTTTGCTGATTGCGGATATTTAAATATACAGACAGTTTGAACAGCCCATTTAAATCAATGGGCTCTAAATTGCGGATCCACAATTAAGGGATGTGGGAATGTAGCCTTAATTATATCCTATTTCATGACAGCAACTAAAATGATAAAAAAACACCACTCCACTTGGCCATAGATTTCCAATAACATTTAGCTCATGCATTAAAACAGGCATGGACTCACGGGACAGGGATATAATATTACCGCTTTATAAAGCTTTGGTGCGGCCTCATCTGGAGTATGCTGTCCAGTTTGGAACCCGATTCATAAAAAGGATGTTCTAGAGCTGGAGAGGGTACAAAGACGGGCAACTAAACTAATAAGGGGAATGGAGCATCTTAGTTATGAGGAGAGATTAAAAGAATTACATTTGTTTAGTCTGGAGAAGAGACGTTTAAGGGGAGATATGATTAATTTATTTAAATATATAAATGGCCCCTACAAGAAATATGGGAAAAGATGTTCCAGGTAAAACCCCCTCAAAGGACAAGAGGCACTGCCTCCGCCTGGAGAAAAAAGGTTCAACCTCCGGAGGCGACAAGCGTTCTTTACCATGAGAACTGTGAATCTGTGGAACAGTCTACCACAGGATCTGGTCACAGCAAAAACATTAGAGGGCTTCAAACAGGGCTAGACAAGTTCTTAGAGCAAAATAATATAAATGCCTATGTATAGAACCTATCACCCCTCCCCATTCCCTGTATCCATCCCCTCCTTGGTTGAACTTGATGGACATGTGTCTTTTTTCAACCGTATTAACTATGTAACTATGTAACTATGTAACTATATAAATACAGCCATAATAAGATGTCAGATGTAGGGGGCATTATTATACTGTAAGAAACGGAAAATGGGGCAATTGTTACAAGGTAGGTGGTATACAAGTATTATAAGAGTTTGGGGCATTAAGAACTTCTTCTGTATAGGGCCTACAAGTGTGACTGTTAGTGACTGGGGCACTGAATGGAGCACTAATAATATGTGTGGGCACTATTACCATGTGCAGAACAACTTATTTTTGAGTTACTATTATTTTTAGAGGCACATATAACAGTATGGTGGTATTACTGATTTATTATTAAGTAGTAAAATGGTCATGGTGGGGGAATATCATTTGTGCCTTGTATAGTAGTATCCTTGCTCATATTGGTCTATGTGTTCACACTGACTAGCATA
Organism: Dendropsophus ebraccatus; assembly: GCF_027789765.1. Lineage (NCBI taxonomy): Eukaryota > Metazoa > Chordata > Amphibia > Anura > Hylidae > Dendropsophus > Dendropsophus ebraccatus. The sequence goes on along the minus strand of NW_027210424.1, from coordinate 4,808 downwards.
TAGTATGTGACTGTTATTAGTATGATATTTCATCATATGGGGCCCACACTTCCCAAACCATCCTTGATTTTAGGTATCCTGGAAAGTAGGGTATAATGTTCTATGCGTGACGCCAAGAAAAATTATCATGTCCTTTGGTGGTATTATGGTACCTTCCTGTCACGGTGGGTCTGAGGGTGCTGGGCCCTTCCTTCTTCAGCATACACGCAGGGACATATAATTTTTAATAAAGTCTTCACACAATAGCGGTGAAAGTATATCAAGACTTTACCTGAAGGATAACTATATACAATCCAATACAGGGCATCTGATGATGGTAAACTGTTGGCTTGATCAGAGTCCATTGCTTCAGGGGGAGGGTTACCTTAGTTACTATAGCTTAGACTTGGTGGATAAATAGGATTTCAAAGAGACAGACCTGTTCCAGAGACTTTATAGCTTTCCGCCTTTATAAGGTATGTGTGAATAGGTACTTGAAGTTACTGAAGAGACTTGACGTTGTCGATGCTCACTATCATGTAGGAGGAAGATGCATGGATACACTGACTTGGAAGCCAGGAAGATGTGGACGGTGAATGGGAGACCCTCTATCACTTCACCAATCCGACAGCAGGCACTAATAAATACAGAGGATGTCCTGCTGAGACTTAGAAGACACGTATTAGTCCTTATGGCTGACTGGAAACAGGTTAGGGGGCTGAGGATGGAGTCTGACAGGATTACTGAGGTGACGTAGGGAGGTTAGATATGACTCTGGCAATGCCAGACTACCAACTGCCAACTGACAAGACCGCACAGCCCTTCTGGGTAAAAGGTTGGCGGAGCTAGCTTTCCCCTGGCCAATCACTAGAGGGTGATAGGTTGCAGGAAGGAGCACTGATCAAGCTCAACACTTGTATTAGCAATTAATACATAACAACATATTAAATAAATACATAGCAGAAAACAATACCACTACAAGAGAGTAAGGAAAAAGCAGCAAATACATAGGTCCCAATACAGACTGCCTAAGGTTGCCAATAGCAACAATACATTTCCAGACGCCTGACAATAAATACCGTTCTGGGCCATTACAAGTGTTCCCCCCTTCATCCAGGCACCGGTGACTGAAAGGTCTAAAGCTCAACTCCTATTTGGGTTGTTACATATGCATACCTCCCAACTTTTGCAAAGAGCAAAGAGGGACATGTGTGCGCCGTGGTCCCCATAGCCACGCCCTCATAGCGACCCTCCATACCACGCCCCCCCATATCAACCCTCCATAGCCACGCCCCCATAGCAACCCTCTATAGCCACTCCCCCCCTAGTCACCACATGCTGCTGACTGAATAGTGCCTTATACAGTATCCAATCCCGCCAAAAATGCCCTATATAGTATCCAAGCCCCCATTATAGTGCCCCACATAGTATCCAATGCCCCCATAGTGCCCCACATAGTGTCCAAACCCCATATAGTGCCCCACATAGAATCCAATCCCCACATATATGCCCAACATAGTGTCCAATCCCCCACATAGTGCCCCACATAGAATCCAATCCCCCACATAGTGCCCCACATAGTATCCAATGCCCCATATAGTTCCCCACATACTAGCCTATGCCCCCATATAGTGCCCCACATAGTAGCCAATGCCCCCATATAGTGCCCACATAGTAGCCAATCCCCTCACATAGTAGCCAATACCCCATATAGCGCCCCACAGAGTAGCCAATACCCCCATTAGTGTGGCCCCAGCAGAAAAAAACAATAAACAAGTAACTCACCTGTCCTCCGGTCCCAGCAGCTCCTCTCCCGGCAGAGCGCGCACTCCCGTCATCCTCCGGGGCGGGCAGCGGGGGAAACAGAGTCACTGACTGTACCGGAAGTGATTCCTGATAGAGGCTGCAGGTCACTTCCGGCACAGTCAGTGTCTGTATACCCCGCTGCCCGCCCCGGAGGATGACGGGAGTGCGCGGCCTGCCGGGAGAGGAGCTGCTGGGACCGGCGGACAGGTGAGTTACTGGTTTATTGTTTTTTCGCTGGGGCCACATATAATGCGGGACACTTGGGGCCGTTCCGGGACCGCGGGACAGCACCCCGAAAACGGGACTGTCCCGCGAATCCGGGACGGTTGGGAGGTATGCATATGTCTCTAATATTCACATAGACATTCATCATACTACACACCGTACACATTGAAATACATTATATTACACATCTTAGCCCCCCCCCCCCCACACACACACACACTAGATAGGTAAGTTGCTCCTGTAGATAGACATGTGTCTCTAATCGGTAATTACCTCTAATTGAAAGGTCCGCCCAGTTGCTAGTCTTCCTCATTAGGTAGGTGCCCCCTGTAGGTAGTATTCCATAATTAAGTAGGCCCCCATATCTAATTTCCACCATTAGCCAGGTTTTCTCCATATGTCATTTCATCCAATAGCCAGTCCCCTCCATAGCTTATTTTCTCCATTAGCTGACCTTCACCCCCCATAGGAAGTCCTCCAGTAGTCAGGTCCACCTGTAGGTAGCATCCACAGTAGCCAGGACCCCCATATAGGTAGTAGCCCCAATAGTCAGATTCTCCCTGTAGATAGTATCCCTAGTGGCCAGGACCCTCATTTAGGTAGTTTTCCCAGTAGCCAGGTTCCCACCTGTAGGTAGCATCCCTAATAGTTAGGCCTCACTGTAGATAGCATTCCTAGTAGTCAGGTCGCCCCTGTCGGTAGAACCCACAACAGCCGGTTCCCGCATTTAGGTAGTGTCTCCAATAGCCAGGTATCCCCCAGATTAGGTAGTATCCCCAGTTGCCAGGTCCCCCCTGTAGGTAGTCTCCCCAGTATCCAGGTTCCTACCTGTGGGTAGTATCCCTTGTGCAAAACAAGAGTCCGTGGAGCCTCAGTTACGAGTCTCAAAACACGGGATAGCCAGATATCTCTAGCCTGTTGCCAACGGGGTGCCTCCTTGATGGGGAGAGCACCACACCACCCTGATAAATACCCCTTAAGTCCCACTCGGTTGCGAGTATTGGAACATAGACAGGGAAACAACAGGGTGGCCCCTTTTGTCAATGTCTAACTCAAGGTGCGAGTATTGCGATCATGACAAGGGCTTGCAAAGGCAGGCTTCCACCCACAGACAGCCGTTTCGGGGGTTTTTGCCCCTCGTCAGTGTGGGGTAGGATTCTGGCTAGTTGGGGCAATGAAAAATCAACCAACAAAACACAGTAATCACTGAACTCATCACTGAGTTCAGTGATTACTGTGTTTTGTTAGTATACCTTGTGGACAAGATTCCACCTGTAGATAATATCCCCAGTAGCCACCCCCCCCTTAAGGAGTATCTCCATTAGCCATGTCCCCCTGTAGGTAGTCTGCCTAGTACCAGGCCACCTCTTGTGGTTAGTATTCCCAGTAGGCAGATCCATCCTCTAGGTCCCACACCATACTCACCTACCCCCTTACTCCAGCACAGCACAGTTGTCATCTCTTTGTACCTTGCAGGGAATGAACACGGAGATTCTCTGAAGATGGCCCTTTCCAATCTGCATGTGACCACAGAGGGGGTCAGGAAACTTAGTTTGTGTTAACACAATTCTAGAAGCTACATAAACAGCTTAGACAAAGGGGCTAAGCCGTTTGTACAACTCCCATAAAAGTCACTAATGTTTTTAGTTTCCTGACCTCCCATGGCAGGCTGCAAACAGACCACCTGAGGTCAACTACAACTCTGCCTTATGCCTTCTTTCCTCCCCAATCCCAACCATTCTAAATTACATTAACAATTCCCATTTCACAATACTTACCCATATCTCCATCATCTTATAACCATAATCAATTTTAGTGTAGAGTTGGTTGGACTCTGTAGCACATATAGTATTATCCAAAACCTTTTAGCAACTTCTGCAAAGAGTGCTCCTAACAACATGTCAAAGTTTTTATTGGTGGGTCTGAGTGTTCAGACCATGACCAGTCAGCAGAGCGAGCAAGGAGAGATGTGTGCTGCCTCCCTGATGGGTTTAGTCTTATTTTGCAGTATTTCTTCCATACCTGCCTAAAACTTTTGCCCAGTACAGTATCTTTGCGCATGTTTTGCGGGGATTGTGGTCGCTGACCGGCACAGTGATGTTTTTTGGTTAGGGACTCATGTGTATCAGAAGACCTGCACGTGGTACATGAGGCAATATGGTTTGGCCAAATTATATACTAACTTCTGATGTTGGTTTTAAATGTAGCTGAATAAGCTTTCGTGTCAGCCATGGGTGCGATGTGCAGCCATTTCTGTCTTTTTGGCTTGTGCATATTTTATGTATTCTGTCCCTTTTTCATTGTGGCTAGCACTCGTGCTGTGTAAGACCCATGTGATCCAAATTAGCAGGAAGCACCTGTGTACATAAGGGGAGGATCTCCTGGCATTCTCCCATTCTACCTGCAGAGGAATGGAGAGAGGTAAGAGCTTGTTAACACTTGTGTTGCTTGGCGTCCACTTTTTCTGCCGTGGCGCCTGCAGGTTCGGGGGGGCCCTTTTGGGTCTGGTCCTGTGACAATGGGGTTGCAGGGCCATTCCGTGGCCCCCCTTCTCTGCTTGCGCATGTTTTGCGGGGATTGTGGTCGCTGACCGCACAGTGATGGTTTTTTGTTTAGGGACTCATGTGTATCAGAAGACCTGTACGTGGTACATGAGGCAATATGGTTTGGCCAAATTATACACTAACTTCTGATGTTGGTTTTAAATGTAGCTGAATAAGCTTTCGTGTCAGCCATGGGTGCGATGTGCAGCCATTTCTGTCTTTTTGGCTTGTGCATATCTGTACGTACGATTCACT